>NC_050575.1:19790980-20010656 GCF_011100635.1 Trichosurus vulpecula | reverse complement strand
TCTCTCCTCTCTCTCTCTCTCTCTCTCTCTCTCTCTCTCTCTCTCTCTCTCTCTCTCCTCTCTCCACCCCCACCTCTCTCTCTCTCCCCTCCCCATCACACAGCCAAATATTACAGATCTTCATTTGGAATAGGAAAAGGATACAGGGCAAGCACATTAAGCACATTCTTTTTGTTGTTGTCTGTTAGTTTAGCTAATTCTACTTTGTTAAATGTTAGAAGTTTTTATGTAAGATTTTATTCCTTATTACATATTTATATTTGCTTTTGTTGACAGTTATGGCTTACAATTTAATTTTAATAACATATTATTTTAATAATAAAAACAAAGATAATTATAAAATAATGTTTAAAGAAATAATTAAATAATTAGAGAGAGATACATTGTACACAGCCAGGCTGAGGCAATATCATAAAAATGATGATACAACCTAAATTAATCTATATTTTTAATGTAATACCAATTAAAATACCAATGGGATACTTCATAGAATTAGTAACTAATAACAGAATTTATATGGAAGGATAAATGTTCAAGATATCAAGGGAATGTCTGAAAAAGAAAAAGGAAAGGATGGAGACTTGCACAAGCAAACTTTCTATTACCCTATAAAACAGTAATTATCAAAACTGTCTGGTATTAGACAAAAGATAGAAAAATAGATTAGATGAGCCAGAACAGGAAGCAAAGGCATACAATGGGCTAGTGTTCAATAAATTTAAGACTACAAACAACAGGGGAAGAATTTATTGTTTAATAAAAATTGTTGAGAAAATTGGGTAAGAATGTGGTTAAACAAATAGATTAGATCCATTTCTCACGGGTATACAAAAGTAAATTCTAAATAGATCTGTGGTCTGGATTTTTTAACTATAAAAGTATTAGAAGATAATAGAAAGTTATTTCTATCACAATTGTGGAGAGGAAAGTAATTTTTACATATTCAACAAACAGAAGAAATTATAGTAGACAAAATAGATGTTTGATTATATAACAATAAAGGAATTTGCATAGTAAAAAAAAAAAGAACGCATCTAGACTAAAAAGGAAAGTTGGAAAAATATTCCTAAGTATTTGCCATATAACTCAACAGTCAATAAGCATTTATTAAACACATACTAAGTGCCAGGCACTGTATCAATGATACAAAGACAAAAGATGAAACAATCACTACTTTCAAGAAGCATACATTTTATTGAGAGATAAAATCAATAGATAAAAGCTTAATAACCAAAATTTATAAGGAATCGATACATATTTTAAGTGTAAGATCAGTTCCACAGTAGATACATGGTCAAAGGATATGAGAAAACAACCTTTGAAAGAAGGAACGCAAATTATCAGTAGCTGCATAAAAGTCTTCCAATTCTTTAACAATTTGTTGTTTAGTCATTTTCAATCACGTCTGAGTCTTTGTTTGGGGTTTCCCTGTCAAAGATACTGAAGTGGTTTGCCATTTCCTTCTTCAGCTCATTTTACGGATGAGAAAACTGAGGCAAATGGGGTTAAATGACTTGCCCAGGGTCACACAGCTAGTAAGTGTCTGAAACTGGATTTGAACTCAGGTTATCCTGACTCCAGACCCAGCATGCTATCTACTCTGCCACATAGCTGCCCTCCTTTAACAATTAGAAAAGTGCAAATCAAAATAACTCTGAAATACAACTTTGCTCTTTTTATTGGAAAAGATAGTTTCACGTGATGAAATAAAGCACTGGCAGGACTGTGTGTCATGCTTTCAATTGCTCTGTTGGCAGAACTGTGAAATGGCATGATTTTGGGGAGGGGAGATGACAAATATATTTTATAACAAATAAGGATTTTTTATAAAAATTGGTGGGGGAAGTCTTTGAGAAATGACAGCGATCTAAAAACAAAAGAAAAGAAAACAGCATTAATTAAAAAAAAACTTTAAAAGAAAAAAAAAGAGTTGTGTGACATGAGCTACAAAGTTGTCCAAACAGCTCTGCAACCCAATACTCCCTTTCCTGGAATTCCAAAAGAATAAAAAGGATCACGGATCATATCATTATGCAACAAGGTGACCAAAATGACATCAGCCAACTACTGACCCAGATGCCTACTTTCTCATCTCTATAAAATATTTATGAGAGCGGTGTATACACATGTAGGGCATCCTTGATGAAAGCATGAGAAGTGGATGGACCACCTTTTCCAAATGATTTTCTACGTTGGACCATCTCTGCACAGTTACACAGTGGCCTGAGAAGTGCCAAAACTACTTTGTTTGCTTTAATTGTTTGAGAAAAATCCTTTGACTCAATAGAGCAAAACAGTGCTATAAAAAGGCTCTCTTCCAGCAAGAACTCCACCATGTTTATGGTAAGAACATGGGAAATCCCTTGATAGATACAACCACAACTTTTGTTAAGTGGGCTTCTTCAGACATAATACCAAACAAGGTAAAATATAGGCATAAAGCAGGAGGAGGAGGAGGAGGAAGCTCACCAAAGGCATTCGTCACTGCGATGAAGGATGAAAGGATAAAGTCCAGAAACTAAGAAATTAACAGGCCAGAGGAACTCTGAAACCGTTGGACCAAGTATTCATTAAGTATTTAACGTGTGCCATGCACTGGGCTCAATGGGGATACAAATAGGAAAACAAAGCTGTCTCTAATCTCAGGGAGTTTTCATTCTAAGAGGCAGCACAGGAGATTTTAGCTACAAATCAATCAGAAAGGGCTAGTTTAGTAGGTTCTTGGGCTGCAGCCACAACCCTGACGCTGATAATGCATTATTGTCATTAATAAAACCATACCCGTTTCTGGAAAGAAGCCTCTGAAGGCTTTGGACAAGGTGGTGACGCAATCCTATCTGTGCTGTAACAGTATGATTTTGGTAGTTGTGTAGAAGACAAACTAACAAGGGGAAACAAACAGAAGCTGAGGCTGACCAAATAAAGAGCTAAGTGAGGGTTTTGGTATCATGAATAGCAAGAAAGCTGATACAAAAGGTATCATCTAGGTATTATCAAGACTTGGCATATGAGTGGCTGTTTGTCCTTCATTCTTGAAGAGGACAGAGACATTAGGGAGGTGATGCCATGATATGCAAGTGAATTGGATTTAAGCGAGGGAGGGCCGTGGAAAGTCACCAGCCTCACTTTCTCCTCCAGAACCATCTGGACCCAGTGACCAGATACAGGACAACTGGAGATGGCCCAGGATGCAGTGGGGAACCTTGGCCTTTTCAAGGTAAGGTCTTTAGCAGGTCTCAATTTGACTGAGGCAATGCCCATTCAGTGATTAAGGCCTAACGAAAAATGAGGCAAAGAACGGCCTCTTTAAAAAACAAATAAATAAATCTGGGAGGGGAAGACCCTCAAGATTTCTGGCGGAAACAGAAACAGTTGTTATTTACATTTACTCCAAGCCAATCAGGCCCAAACAGTGACCAAGTGGGACCAGAGTGATTTGGGGTTAAGACTGGTGTTTAAGAGAAAAAAATGAAAACAGGGTGGGGGGGGGGAGGGCAGGACAGAAAGGTTATTGTGAGTAACAACAAGGAAAGAGTCAAGGATGTCTCCATGACTGTGAACCCTGGAGAGGTGAATAAAATGGGAAAGTCTGAAGGAAGGGTAGGCTTAGAGTAAATGAAGAGAATCAGCTCTACCTTGGACAAGTTGAGTTGGAGATCCTGATGGAACGTCAAAGTGGAAATGTCCAACAGTCAGATAAAAGACCCCTTTTCCCGGCCTCTGCTCTCTCCCCATCCACCCTCCCCACGAGGCCCATTCTCACTTCCATTCCTAGGGCCCTGCCTCATCCTCTCCCCAGCTTTCCCTTCCTTCAAAGTCTAGGTGCATGGGCTGCAATCTTACTCCAAGGGCACCTTGCCCTGACCATCTCAGCCCTGAAGGGGGCAGTAGGATACCTAAGCAGGTCTGGACTAAGGACTTGGGGTTTGGGAGTCGTGGTAGGAAGGGGCTGGCTTTCTTGGCCCAGCAGCCCAGACTCACCTGGAGCCCAGGGCTACTACTGGTGTAGGGGAAAGAAGAAGGGTTGTATGAATCTGGCAAGGCTTTTCCTTCCTCTGGAGTTAGGTTCTTCCATCTGTAAACAGCTGGCAATAGACACGCTTATCTGCTTTACAGAAACGAAAATGCTTTGTAAAAGTGAGAAGATGACTAATTATGATTACCTGTGCGACCTTAGGCAAATCAATTAACCTCTCTGGCCCTCAGTTCCTTATCCTTAAAATGCAGATGTTGGACCAGATGATCTCTAAGGTGTCCCTTATCTCTAAATCCTATGAACCCACTATTTGGGGTGAAAACTAAGATGTAGGAACAATGGCATTGAGTGTTGGAGGAGGGGTGGCGCAGAATTGTCCCACATGACACACTTTTAAATTTGATCTAAATTATTAACATTTTCTTCATCACTTTCTTAAGCCTAGAAAATCAACCAAAGAATAAGCCAAGTCCTGATTTTTAGCATTTGCCAATTGCAGAGATATAAATGCTCGGACTGGACATTTAAGGATGGGCTCAACAAGTTAAGCCGGCTCCAGTTCACCCCTGCCTGGACCTAATTAGAAAAAACAAACTTCCTCTGTGCTTTTGGAGAACTGTACTCTGATCCCATGTCAGTCTTTACACACACACACACACACACACACACACACACACACACACACACACACCCCTACCTCCACCAAGCTGTGTGACCAAAGGGAATTTGCTTACCTTCTCTGAGACCAATTTTTCGTCTGTAAAGAGGAGGTGGCCCTATTTAACCACCTCTTGGGAAGTTGTGAGCCTTTAATCGTTGCTTGCTCAGCCCTCTGAGAGCCTCCTGGGCAGGACTTTGCTCTGGCTCAGCGCCTCATGACGAAGTGACACCACTGTTAAATGATTAATGGCCCTACTCTATATTTATGTAAACTCTTTCATCTGAGGATCTCCAACATTTCCTAACCGTCTCAGCTGTATTCCTGCCCCATTGTTCACCTCACCCAGCACCCAGGGCTCTCTGAAGTCCAGTGGGAGTTGATGATAACCAAGGTTATTAGCCAGTGATCTTGCCTTGGGCCCATTTCTCAGATGGGAAAACTGGGCTCTAGAGAGACTGACTGTCAGTGGTACAGGAGCAAAACCCTAATCTTGCCTGCTATTCTAAATTCTCTATTCCCTCTCTCCCCACCATAATAAGAATACTAGTATTTCTGCTACCAATAATAATAATAATTCCCATTTCTATAGTGCTTTAAGGCTTACAGTGTACCTTCCTCACGACAGCGCTATGAGGTAGGGAGTCCTTATGCCCACTGTATAAGTGAGGGAACTGAGTCTCAGAAAGGGAAAGTGACTCATCTAAAATTCCACAGCAAACAAGTATCGGAGCTGACACTCAATCTCAGGCCTTCTGACTACTAGTTCAGGGCTCTTCCCACTCAGGACGTCACCCACCTCTCCACAGATTCCTGGCAGCCCAGGATATGAAACCAACAAAGTAAGAGTCCTGCAAATGGAGAGGGAAGAAATCCCTTGGGGTCTGAGGCCAGTGCTCCTCCTAAAACAGGCAGTCATTTTGCATTTAGATGTGCCTGCAAAGTCCCCATGACCTTAGAGTCAGGGAAGGTCATAAGGCCTGGAACTTCTGCCTGCTTGTGCAGGGCTACCATCCCCATAAGTCACTATCAGCACCAAGTCACAATCTATGCTCACCATTCCTACCTTCCTCTTCACTCCCAGTCCCTACCCGGACGCCCTGGGAAAGCCATTTCAATCGTCTGAGTGTTGGTCCCTTTACCTACCAGAAGGAAAGGGAAAGACTTCCACTACCAAGCTCCTATAGGCCTTATGGAAAAAAAAGTGCTTTATAAATCTTTAAGCATTCTAGAAATGTGAGTTACTACTACCACAGGCACAGCCCTGGGCCCTCTTCTGTTCTTTCTCTAAGCCTAAACTATTTCACTTGAAGATCTTATCTCCCATGGTTTTCATTGTCATGTATGAGGATGATTCCCCCTTGTCCAGCCCATCCTCTCTCCCAATATCCAATCTACCATTTCTAACTGCCTATTAGACATCTGGAACTAGATGTCCCAGAAACATTTGGAGCTGAATGTGCCCCAAACAAAACTCATATCTTTCCCCAAAAGCCCACCCCAGCCCCTCCTCCAAACTTCTCTATTACTGTTGAGGATGCCACCACCCTCCCAGTCATCCAGGCTCACAATCTTGGTATCATCTTCAACCCCTCACTCTCTCTCACCGTTATCCACACCCCCCACCCCTTGCTATGTCCAATCAGTTGTCAATGCCTGTTGATTTTACCTTTATAGCATCTCCTGCATACTCCTCCTTTTCTCCTCTGCCACACCCACTATCCTGATACAGGCTCTCATCACCTCACACCTGGACTAAGTGAGCTTTCAGGTCCCTTCCAGCCCTAGATCTGTAGGCCTATGACCATTATACAATCATTAGTTTATCATCGCCATCATCATCCCCAGCCATGAAGCCTTTAGGAAGATGCTGCTTTCACCATGGGATTAGATCACCGGCCTCCCTGCCCATAAAGCTAGAGCGAAACTTTATTTTTGTTCAGTCATGACCCTATTCGGGGTTTTCTTAGCAAAGACACTGGAGTGCTTTGCCATTTCCTTCTCCAGCTCATTTTACAGATGAGGGAACTGAGGCAAAACAGGGTTAAGTGACTTGCCCAGGTAGTAAGTATCTGAGGTCAGATTTGAACTTAGGAAGATGAGTCTTCCTGACTCCAGGCCCAGGGCTCTATCCACTGTGCCACCTAGCTGCTCTTACCATGCTTTAACACTTTTATATTTCAAAGTATAGTGTCATCCATGACTTAATCTAGTCCTTACAACACCCTTCAGAGGGAGGCTGCCGAGAGATTACTACTCCCATGTTATAGACGGAGAAACTGAGGCCCAGGAAAGTTCAGTGACTTAACTAAAGTTACACAGGACTTTGGGACAGAGCTTTGTTATAGGACATAGGTCATCAGCCCAGAGCTCTTTCCAAGGAGCCTCACTGAACTCCTCCAGGTTGCTCCTGAGAAAAGGGGAAGGGAAAACATAAATCTCAAAGGAAGTAAGACTGGGAAGCAAGCCTAGTGAGCGATTCCCCACCCTGCCCTGCCCTGCCCTTCTCCCAACCAATCTTGTTTCTGGCTCTGCCTCTGCTTTCTGGGCCTTCCAGCACCAGGGCTGAATGCCAAGTATTTCCAGACATGGGCCTGTGAGTCAGCAGGGGCCAGACACATCCCCACACTGGCAGATCCTGTACCTCTTTCTTTGAGGGTCAGTTATCCTCTCCTCAGATAATAAAGCCCAAGTGGGGCTATTTTCTTAGCTCCCAAGTCAAGGATGAGATCGGTACCTGGCAAGGACAGTCACCAAGTCCTACCCATCTGGAGGTGCCCCATCCCCTCCATCTCTGGAACCTCCCCTAGCCTTAAAGGTCCCTGGAAACTAACTCACTTTCTATCTCATTAACAAAGAATCACAGAATCATGGGCCTCTAGAGCTAGAAGTGGCCTTAAGAAGCCATCAAGGCAAAGTAGAATTAAATAAAATAAGTCAAAAGTCTTCAGCTCAGATGCCAACATCACCTCTTACCAATTGCATAGATTTGGGCAAATCAGCCACCATCTCTATGCTGACAGCTGCCAGATCCATCTCAATGTCCATCATAACTCCCTCCAGTCTCATATCACTGGCTGCCTATTGGACTTCTCCAACTGAATGTTCCATACACAACTCAGACCTGTGCCCAAAGCTAAACTCATCATTTCTTTCCCCAAACTCTCCCTCCTTCCTAACTTCTTTATTCCCATGGAAGAGTCCATCATCCTTCTAGTCGCCCTGATTCACAACATCAGAGTCATCTTCCCTCTCCATCATCCACGTCTAATCAGTTGCGATGTTTCATTGATTCTTCCTCCATAGTCTATCCTGCCTCCTTCTCTGCTCTCATAGAACCACCACCCTAGTTAAGACCTTTATCACCTCTCACCTGTACCATTTACAGTGTCCTTCTCATTGGCTGGCCTGCCTCCATCCTCTCCCTTCTCCAATCCATCCTCCACCCAGATACCAAATTGATATTCCTGAGGCATAGGTCTGACCATGTCAGCCAGCTACTCAGGAAGCTCCAGCTCTTTCTTGTCTTTAGAGTGAACTATGAACTCTCGGTTGGATTTTTCAAAATCCTTTTCAACTAGGGTCCAATCTAATTTTCTAGACTTATTTCTTATTACTCTCCTTTATGCATGCTACATTCCCACTGAACTGGTCTGCTTACAATTTTCCATATACAAGGACACTCCATCTCCCGGCTACATGCTTTTCAAAAACTATTCCCTATGCCGGAGCAGAACGCCCTTCTCACCTCCCCCTCTTAGAGAGCCTAGCTTCCTTCAAGACTTAGCTCACATGCCACCTCCTACAAGAAACCTATCCTGTCCCTCCCACCCTCTCAGGTGCTAGTGCCTCTACCCCTAGAAATTATTTTATATTTCCTTTGTCTATAGTTTATGGTTACTTTTCTGTATACATACTTCCTCCTCCCAGTAAACTATAAACTCAATGAGGGCAGGGACTATCTCATTTTTGTCTCCGTATACATAGCACCTGGCATATGCTTAGCAGATGCTTATTGAATTGGACTGAATGGAATAAGATTATAAAATCAGAGAACTGGGAAGCACCTCGGAGATCATCTTGGCAGACCACCTGTACAGCACCAGAATCTCCCTTACTGCATGCCTGATGAAAAAATTATCATCTAGTCTTTACATGAACACAGATGTGGATGTCACTACTTTTTAAGGCAGCCCAGTTTGGTTGTCTTCAAAGTCAGCTAGTCTGTACCAGCTCACCCAGGGGTCTTAGGCAGACCCTATCATGTGACATGGCCTAACAGTTCTATTGAGAATAGGTAAAGATGGACACAGCTAAGAGCTTGGACATGGGGAGCCATAGAGGAAAGGGTTCCATGAGCAGCTTCTCTCTAATCTGGGTCAGGCCATACTCTGAAAAACCTGGAACAGAGATAGATGTAGCCTGTGTTCTGGTCCCAAACTGCCAGGTAAGACTCAGCAGCCCCATAAAAAGTGCTAAATTCAGGGTCCAAGTTGTACCACTAACTGGCTGTGAAATGAGGGGGTTGGCCTTCCAAACTCCCTTACATCTCTGCAGTCTATGATTCTTAGGTCCTCTTCAGCGGCGGCATATTCCAAGTCCTTAAATACCTTCCAGCTCTGATACCCTGTGTTCTAAGATCATTTCCAGCTATGGCATTCTATGTTCTAAGCTCAGGTGCTTTCTAGCTCTGAAATTCTGTGTTCTAAGGCCCCTGCCAGCTCTAATCGTCCATGAAGCTACGAATCTAACTTCGCCTTTCCCCCTTCCAAGGCCCGAGGGAGCCACACCCGAACACTACAGCTTTCCCATCCGTTAAATGGGTATAATCATAGCTGTGGCCCAGCTGGGCGGTGAAGGGTTTAATAAAGGTGTGGGAAGCACTTTGATATTCCCCAATGAAAGGGATCCTAGAAGTTCAAAGGGTTCTAAGCAAAGAACAACAGCGTTTCCAAGAAAACCAATCCTGTTGCTAAGAGGGGAAGGGAAAAAAAAAGCCTGTGAGAAAGGCCAGGTTGAAAGGGAGTCAGGCAGGTATTAGCATCCAGCCTGCAAGGGGCCCCAACAACAACCTCCAGTCCTGGCTGGCAGGTGAGCTTAAGCAAGTCCCATACCCTCTCAAGCCTCAGTTTCTCTATCTATAAAATGAAGTCGTTGGACTAAGTTATCTCTCAGACTCCTTCCAGTTCTAAATGCTGCGACCCTTGCCTAATAAAAGCTCCCATTTTTATTGCCCTTGAAGCCTTCCTAAGCCCTTTTCCCACAAAAAGCCTTGTGATGTGGCAGCTCCAATAGTAACTGGCAAAAAACAGCTGGCTTTTGAACCTCTCTAGAATCTAGAGAGAGCTCAGCCCTACGCAAAATTTTAGCAGCTTCAGCTCTTCTCCAGCCCCCGACTAGGCTAAGGCGGCTCCTGTTCCTCCAAACACTCAGGGATTTCCATTAAACCACCTGAACTTTTCTGCAGAAGAGCCATCACAGATGGGACATATTTGGGGGATCTGAGGCACAGCTCCTTAGATCGCCTTTAAGACCTTCCCACCAGCAACGTTGGCCCTGAGACCTCAAGTGCTCATGTCTCAATTCAAGTCAGTAAATATGCATTAAAAGCTTACTAAACGTGAGGCTCAGCAGGGATACGAAGACACCTTAGACTTCATCTTCCAGAACTCACAACCCAAGGAAGGGTGGGGGGTGCACACAGCACAAATAACCTCAATAAGGATGAAGTAAATGCAAAGAAGCGAGTGCAAATCCAATCAGTCCCCTTTTTCTCCATCTCACACTGATGTACTCACACATTAGTTATCATCAGTTCTTAGAATTACACCATGTCCAAAAGGTGGGCATTCTGCGCTCTGACCACAATCTCCAATCCTTCCATGTCACTGACACTAAACTTGCTTTTACCTCAGGAAGGAAAGAAGGAAGAAAGAAAAGGAAGGAAGGAAGGAAGGAAGGAAGGAAGGAAGGAAGGAAGGAAGGAAGGAAAAAAGGAAGGAGAGAGAGAGAAAGAAAGAGAGAGAGAGAGAGAGAGAGAGAGAGAGAGAGAGAGAGAGAGAGAGAGAAAGGAAGGAAGGAAGAAAGAAAGGGAAGGAAGGAAGGAAGGAAGGAAGGAAGGAAGGAAGGAAGGAAGGAAGGAAGGTAGGAGAGAGAGAGAGAAAGGAAGGAAGGAAGAAAGAAAGGGAAGGAAGGAAGGAAGGAAGGAAGGAAGGAAGGAAGGAAGGAAGGAAGGAAGGAAGAAAAGGAAGGAAGGAAGGAAGAAGGAAGGAAGGAAAGAACTGTGCTAAGTGTTTTACAAATATTATCTCAGCTGATCCTCACCACACCTGCCCTAGGAGGCAGGTGCTATTATGACCTCCCTTTTACAATTGAAAACTGAGGCAAACAGACCTTAAGTGACTTGACCAGGGTCACACAGCTATTAAGTGCCAGAGGCCAGATTTGAACTTAGGTCTTCCTAACTGCACCACCTAGCTGCTTTTGACACATTGCTATTCTCTTAACCCAACTCCCTGTGGATGAAATTCAATTTCTCCCAAAACGAAGCTTGACCCAATGATTTGCCACTTTGATGTGTCAACGGATTTGAGGCGATGCAGGGAGAGAAGCAGGTGGTAAAGAGGGACCAGATCTGCTTTGTCATTGATGCATGGAAATCCCTGCAAGGAAATTCCCTCTACCCATGAAGATGGTCACTTATACTGCAAGTTATAGTCCTAGAGAACTACCTGGGAATGCTGAGGTTAAATGACTCACCCAGGGTCAGACAGCCAGTATATGTCAGAGGTAGGATTTCAACCCAGGCTCCATCCACTATGCTATAGCTGTCTCACTAGGCATTACCCCCAAATCCTCCATACCCCTGACCTTCAATCATTCCCAAACAGCAAATCTGAAGTTTTGGGTGATTCCCACCATCTAATTTCTCAATTCCTACTTTCAAACTGTTGAATATCACTGAAAAACAATAATATTGAACTGATTTTGCCCACCACAAATTCAAGGAGATAATTTCAGCCTGGCCCTCTCTGCTGTTCAGCAATCCTTTACTTGCCCTTATTAACTTAACCTCATTCCCTGAACAGCAACTCTTTCTTCCCTTCCAAACACTCCAATCACACCCACTGTCCCCAACACTTTATAGCAGACGACTCAGTCTCCTAATTTGTTGAAAAGTCTGAAGCCACCCAAAATGACCCCCTTCAGCCCAGCTCCTCCATTTCTCATACCTTTCCTTCATATTGTCTCTCTCTCTCTTCTTCCATCTTTTCATAGAAGAGGTCATTATTCACTAAAGTAAATCCCACTATCTGCATGTTTGATCCCATTCTCTCTACTTACCTCCTCCTCTTCCTCCTCCTCCTGGAGTCCTTATAATAAGATGAAGCCCAAAAGTGCCATCCCTCTCTCATGCATCTTTAGCCCCACCTTCTCCATTGGCTACTTCTCATCTGCCACAAACTGGCCGAGATGAGAGTTGGAAGGGACCTCAGAGGTTATCAAATTCAACCATATTGAGTAAGAACCCCCTCTAAAGCACCCCTACAAATGTCTATTCATCTTCTGCTTGAAGACCTCCAAACTGATGTTCTGGAGGGCAAGGCACTGTGTTGTGATGTCGTAGAGGGCAAGTAGAGAAGCCTGAAGAGGCACTGAAGAAGCCTAGCCTGCTGTTGGACAGTTTTCTTTAATAAGAATTTTTCCTTTATATCTAACCTAAATCTGCTTCTCTGTAATTTACTCCCATAATATTTTGTTCTCCTTGTAGGCTAGGGTAAAGAACAAGTGAAATTCTTTCCCGCGAAAGCCCTCCAGCTACTGGAACACAATGATCAAATTTCCTCTAGGTTTTTTCTTCTCTGGGCTAAACATCTCCAGGCAGTCTCCAGTCTCCTCACCATCCTGCTCTGTCTCTTCTGGACATACTCTAATATGCTGATATCCTTCCTAAAATGTGGTTCCCACTATGTCCCACACATAATCTAACCAGGGCAGTATACAGCAGGGCTGTTTTCCACATGAACATCCCATCCCTCTTCCTGCAGCCTAAGATAACATCAGCTTTTTGGACTGCTGGGTCAAACTGGTGATTCCTGTCAAGACTGGGGTCCTCTGGGATTCCCAGATCTTTCTCACACAAGCTGTCTAGCCGCATATCACATGTATAATGGGTATCATATTAGAGTATTAATACTTGTCTTTTCAATGGATGGGGGAGGGGCTAAGGGAGAGAGAGAATTTAGAAGTAAAAAAATTAATTAGTTAGAAATGGGGCAGCTAGGTAGAATAGTGGATAGAGCGTTAGTCCTGGAGTTAGGAGGACCTGAATTCAAATCTGACCTCAGAAACTTACTAGCTGTGCGACATTGGGCAAGTCACTTTACCCTGTTTGCCTCAGTTTCCTCATCTGTAAAATGAACTGGAGAAGGAAATGGCAAACCAATCCAGTATCTTTGCTAAGAACCCCCAAATGGGGTCACAAAGAGTCAGATACAACTGAAATGGCTCAACAACAAAAAATAAATTGTGAATTTGTGTAGTTTATTTTTTAAGCCCATGTAGAGGCTCTTAAATTCATCTCTATTAAATTTTATTGCATTATAGCCAGCTCATCACTCATATGTTTCAGTTATCCCTCCCAGGCTTTTGCGTCATCTCTCAGCCTGTCATCTATGAGTTCCTTCAAGTCGTTCATAAAATTCTTGAACAGCCCAAGGCCAAGAAAAGCTCCTTAGGATCTGCCTCCAAACGTGCTCTGGTCTCCCCAGTTCTTTCTCTTCCACCCCATTGAAATGTGACTCTACGCCCCTGCCCCCTACAATTTTGCTGAAACTGCTCCAAAGCCTCCAGTGACCTTCTCTTTGCCAAATCCAAAGGCCACTCCCCTCAGTCATTGGCCTCTGCAGTTCCTGGCACCGCTGCTGGACGTGAAGTCCTCCCTTGGCTTCAGACACATCTCATTTTTCTGTTTTTCCTCCTGCCATTCTGACTCACCTCTCCCACTACCTTCAAGACAGTGCTCAAATTCAGTATGTCCAAAACCCAGATCAACCCCTTTCCCCCTAAATCCGCTCCTTCTGACTTCACGACTTTTGTCTATATTGCCATCATTCACCCAGGCTGCCATGTTGAAAACTTCGAAATTCTCTTTAATGTTTCCCTCTTTGCTTCTCATTTCTAAAGAATCACTAAGCATTTATTAAATGGCTACTATGTGCTGGGAGGGCAGCTAGGTGACACAATAGATACAGCGCCAGACCTGGAGTCAGGAAGACTCATCTTCCTGAGTTCAAATCCAGCCTCAGACACTTACTAGCTGTGTGACCCTGAGCAAGTTACTTAACCCTGTTGGCCTCAGTTTCCTCATCTGTAAAATGAGCTGGAGAAGGAAATGGCAAACCACTTCAGTATCTTTGCCAAGAAAACCACAAATGGGGTCACGAAGAGTCAGGCCCAACTGAAAAACTATCAAAATGTGCTGGAACTCTTCTAGGTTCTCAGGGTACAAAGACAAAAATGGAACAATCCAGGACCTCAAGGAGCTTATGGTATATGAGGCAAGACAGTATTGCCACATATAAGAGGCAGAGTGGAACAAGAACAAAGTCAAAAGACCTGAATTCAAATCCTACAACTGTAGGGACTACCTCACAGAAATGTAGCTGATACTTACTGAGGGACCCAGTAACCCTCAAATTCACAAGGTTGTCTATTAGGCTGGAAATGCCCCTGAAAGGATCACTGCTCAGTCACCTGTACTCAAAGAAAAAACATAAAGCAGAAGACGAAGCCCAGAGCCCAGGCTCCAGCTGGCCCTTCTGAGCTCCTGTTTTAGCTACCACATGACAGCAGTGGTCATTTCTTTGGGGGTAGGGAAGGATGCCACTTTACTACTCTCTTATGAGAAGTCCTCAAAAGAGAACTACATGACATAAATGCTCTAGCGACTGGAAGAAAAAGAGATAGAAGGTGAGTTACGCCTTTCAAGTCTACCGAGCATCACTTCCTGGTTCAGTGGCCAGTTCTCTTTGGCGAAACTTTGGCATAAGGACCATTCTTCAAGGAGAAGCAGCAAGAGGACCACCCAGCTTTGCTGCATCATTCCAAAGTCCTTCAGTTCTGAGCACATGTCCCCCAAAAGGGTCTAGACTTATCCCCTATGGTCCCTGATAAACCTAAAATATCCTGTCTTCTTCCCCACCCCCTGCCTGATAAATTCCTACCTATCCTTTAAAGACCAACTTAAATGCCACCCTCTCTCTGAAGGCAATCACTTTGATCAATGCTTACTTTCCCTCCACCACCCCCACTTTCCTTAAACCTCACATGGCCCTTTGTTTTATACCTAATTCAGTTAGAACAAAATATTGTGCATTGTAATTAGCTGTGTTTGTATTATACCCTGACTAAATTGTGAGTTCCATGAAGAAAGGAATCTTTTTTTTTAATTTTTTTTAAATTAATTTATTTATTTTTAGTTTACCACACATGGTTCTACATAGTTTTGAGTTCCAGATTTTCTCCCCTCCCTCCCCCCTCCCTCCCCAAGACGGCATGGAAGCTCATATAACTGTCCTGTATAACTTCGCATTGAATTAATTTATGCACTAGTCAAGTTGTGGAGAAGAATTTTGACCAATGGAATGAATCATGAGAAAGAAGAAACAGAACCAAAAAAAAAAAAACCCAAAAGCAAAAGCAAAAGAGAAACAGAAAAGGCGAGCATGTAGTGCGCCTCGTTCTGTATTCAAACTTCACAGTTCTTTCCCTGGATGAAGATAGCATTCTCCATCATGAGTCCCCTGGAGTTGTCCTTGCCCCTTAGGTTGCTGAGAAGAGCGCAGTATGTCAGGGTTGGTCCTCACGGATTCCATATATCTGTGGCTGTGCACAACGTTCTCCTGGCTCTGCTCCGCTCACTCAGCATTATGTCATGTAGGTTTTTCCAGGTTGTTACGAAGTCTGCATCATCCCCATTTCTTATGGCACAGTAGTATTCCATCACCTTCATATACCACAGCTTGTTCAGCCATTCCCCAATTGATGGGCATCCCTTTGATTTCCAATTCTTGGCTACCACAAAAAGAGCTGCTATATATAGCCTTGTACATATGGGTCCTTTTCCTGCTTGTGTGATTTCTTTGGGATACAACCCTAGAAGTGGTATCGCTGGGTCAAAGGGTATGAACATATCTATAGCCCTTTGGGCATAGTTCCAAACTGCTCTCCAAAATGGCTGGATCAGCTCACAACTCCACCAGCAATGCAACAATGTTCCAATTTCCCCACATCCTTTCCAGCATTTATCATTTTCCTGTTTTGTTATTTTAGCCAATCTGACAGGAGAGATGTGGTATCTAAGAGTTGTTTTGATTTGCCTTTCTCTAATCAGCAGCGATCCAGAGCATTTTTCCATATGCCTGTAGATAGCTTTAATTTCTTCCTCTGAAAACTGCCTGTTCATACCCTTTGACCATTTCTCAATTGGGGAATGGCTTGTATTCCTATATATTTGGCTCAGTTCCCTGTATATTTTAGAAATGAGGCCTTTATCAGAGATACTAGTTGCAAAGATTTTCTCCCAGTTTTCTGCTTCCCTCCTAATTCTTGTTGCATTGGCTTTTTTGGTACAAAAACATTTCAATTTGACATAATCAAAATTATCCATTTTGCATTTTGTAATGCTCTCTATCTCTTGTTGGGTCATGACTTCTTTACTTTTCCATAAATCTGATAAGTAAACTATTCCTTGCTTTCCCAAATTACTTATAGTATCAGCTTTTACTCCTAAATCATGAACCCATTTTGACTTTATTTTGGTATATGGTGTAAGATATTGGTCTATACCCAGTTTTTGCCCTACCATTTTCCAATTTTCCCAACAGTTTTTGTGAAATAGTGAATTATTAGCCCAGAAGCTGGCCTCTTTGGGTTTATCAAAGAGTAGATTGCTAAACTTGTTGATTTCTCCTACTTGTGTACCTATCCTATTCCACTGATCCACACCCCTGTTTCTTAACCAGTACCAGGCAGCTTTGATGACTGCTGCTCTGTAGTACAGTTTAATATCTGGTGTGGCTAGGCCACCTTCTCTAGCATGTCTTTTCATTAATACCCTAGATACTCTAGACCTCTTGTTTTTCCAAATGAATTTTGTTATTATTTTGTCCAGCTCAGTAAAATAATTTTTTGGTAGTTCGATTGGTATGGCACTGAATAGATAGATTAATTTAGGTAAAATTGTCATTTTTATTATATTAGCTTGGCCTAACCATGAGCAACTGATATTTTTCCATTTATTTAGATCTGATTTTATTCGCGTGAAAAGTGTTTCATAGTTATGTTCATATAGGCCCTGGGTTTGTCTTGGCAAATAGACTCCCAAATATTTTATAGTGCCTTCAGTAACTTTGAATGGAATTTCTCTTTCTATCTCTTGCTGTTGGGCTTTGTCAGTAATGTATAGGAATGCTGAGGATTTATGTGGGTTTATTTTATATCCTGCAACTTTGCTAAAGTTGTTTATTATTTCAAGTAGTTTTTTACTTGATTCTCTAGGATTCTCTAGATAAATCATCATATCATCTGCAAAAAGTGATAATTTAGTTTCTTCTTTTCCTATTTTAATTCCTTCAATTTCCTTTTCTTCTCTTATTGCTACAGCTAACATTTCTAGTACCAAACTGAATAATAGGGGTGATAATGGACATCCTTGTTTCACCCCTGATCTTATTGGGAATGCATCTAGTTTATCCCCATTACAAATAATGCTTGTCGATGGTTTTAGGTAGATGCTATTTATAATTTTGAGGAAGGTTCCACTTATTCCTATGCTTTCTAGTGTTTTTAATAGGAATGGGTGTTGTACTTTGTCATAGGCTTTTTCTGCGTCTATTGAGATGATCATATGGTTTCTGCTAGTTTTGTTGTTGATATGGTCAATTATGCTAATAGTTTTCCTAATATTGAACCAGCCTTGCATTCCTGGAATAAATCCTACCTGGTCATAGTGTATTATTCTCATAATGAGTTGCTGCAATCTTTTTGCTAATATTTTATTTAAAATTTTTGCATCAATATTCATTAGACAAATTGGTCTATAATTTTCTTTCTCTGTTTTGACTCTACCTGGTTTGGGTATTAGTACCATATTTGTGTCATAAAAAGAATTTGGTAGGACTCCTTCTTCCCCTATTTTCCCAAATAGTCTACAAAGTATTGGAATTAGTTGTACTTTAAATGTTTGATAGAATTCACATGTAAAACCATCTGGCCCTGGAGATTTTTTCCTAGGGAGTTCATTGATGGCATGCTCAATTTCTTTTTCTGATATGGGGCTATTAAGAAATTTCACTTCCTTCTCTGTTAGCCTGGGCAGTTTATGTTTTTGTAGATATTCATCCATATCTCTAAGGTTGTCAAATTTATGGGCATACAGTTGGGCAAAATAATTCCTAATTATTGTATCTTTTTTAAAAATTGATATTTACCATCTATTTTTAACATTCTTTTCTTTTTAAATTTTGAGTTTCAAATTCTCTCCTTCCCTCCCACTTCCTTCCCCACCCACTGAGAAGGCAAGAAATATGATATCAATTAAACATGGGAAATCATGCACAATATAATTCCATATTAGCCGTATTGCAAGAAAACAAAAACAAAAACAAAAAAGCGAGAAAACTACACTTCAATTTGCACCCAGAGTTCATCAGTTCTCTCTCTGGAGGCAGATGTCATTTTTCATCATGAGTACTTTGGAATTGTCTTGGATCGTTGTATTGATCACAGTAGCCAAGTCTTTCACAGTTGATCGTCACTATAACATTGCCGTTACTGTACAGAATGATCTCCTGGTTCTTTTCACTTCACTCCGCATCTTCATGGAGATCTTGCCATGCTTTTCTGAAGCTATCCCCTTATTTCTTTTTTTTAAAATAGTATTTTATTTTCCCCTAATTACATATAAAACAATTTTTTAACATTCAGAGGTTTTTTTTTGTTTTGAATTATAAATCCTATTCTTCCTTCCCTCCCCTAACCCCTCCTCAAGACAGCAAGCAATCTGATATAGGTTATACATGTGAAATCATGTAAAACATATTTCTATATAAGTCATTTTGTGAAAGAAAACTAGAACCAAAAAAAAATGAAAGGAAAGTGAAAAAGAATAGTATACTTAAGTCTGTATTCAGACACCATCAGTTCTTCCTCTGGAGGCATTTTTTCATCTTGAGTCCTTTCGGATTGTCTTGGATCATTGTATTGTTAAGACTAGCTAAGTCATTCAAAGTTGCTCATTGTGCAATATTCCAGTTACTGTGTACAGTATCCTCCTGGTTCTAGATCATTCTGCATCAGTTCCTGTAAGTCTTTCCAGGTTTTTCTGAGAGCGTCTTGCTCATCATTTCTTATAGTATAATAGTGTTCCATTACAATCATGTAACACAATTTATTCAACCAATTCCCCAATCAATGGGCATTCCCTCAACTTCTAATTCTTTGCCACTACAAAAAGAGTTGCTAAAAATATTTTTTGTACATATAGGTTATTTTCCTTTTTCTCTGATCTCTTTAGGATATAAACCTAGTGGTAGTATATTGCCAGATCAAAGGGTACGCACAACTTTATAGTCCTCTGGGCATAGTTCCAAATAGTTCTCCAGAAAGGTTGAGCCAGTTCACAACTCTACCAACCATCAGTATACTTATTTTCCCTCATCCCCTCCAGCATTTCTTATAGGCATGATGAGGTACCTCATGGCTATTTTAATTTGCATTTCTCTAATCAATAGTGTTTTAGAGCATTTTATATGAATGTAAATAGCTTTGATTTCTTCTTCTGAAAACTTTCTATTCATAACCTTTGAACATTTATGAATTGGGGAATGGCTCTTATTTTTATAAATTTGACTCAATTCTCCATATATTTGAGAAATGAAGCCTTTATCAGAGAAGCTTGCTATAAAAATTTTTCATATTACTTAATTGTTAATGCTACCTTTTAACAAAATGTAGTTCCCCTGATTATCTCTTTTAACTAGGTCTCTTTCTGCTTTTGCTTTATCTGAGATCATGACTGCTACCTCTGCCTTTTTTACTTCCACTGGAGCATATTAGATTCCCAGTCTTTTATTTTAATTGTGCATGTCTTTCTGTTTCAAGTGTGTCTTTTATAAAGAACAGATTGTTAGATTATGGTTTTTAATCTGTTCTGCTATTCTGCTATCTGCTTCATTTTTACAGGTGAGCTCATCCCATTCACATGTGTTTTTCCCTCTATCCCACTTTCTTCTGTTTCTTCTCTCTCTTCATCCTGTCCCTCTTCAAAAGTTTATTTTGCTTCTAACCACTACCTCCTTTAATCCATTCTTCCTTTTATCAGCCAATGCCCCCTTCCATACTTTCTCTTATTCCCTTGTTTCCCTATTGGGTGAAATAGATTTCCATACATAACTTAGTGTGTGTGTGTGTGTGTGTGTGTGTGTGTGTGTGTGTGTGTATTCTTCCTTCTTTGAACTAATCTGATGAGAGTGAAGTTCAAGTATTGTCCACCATCCCCACCCTCCCCCCACCACCCTACACTGTAAAAACTGTTCCTTGTACTCCTCTTTTATGTGAGAAAATTTTCCCCATTCTACCTCTCACTTTCCCCTTCTCCCAGTGCATCCCTCTTTCTCGCTCTTTCAATTTTTTGGAGATCATTCCAACATAACCAACTCACTCCCATGTCCTCTATCTATGTATTTTCTTTTAAATGCCCTAATAATGATAATGTTCTTAGGATTTAAATGAATCATCTTCCCTATAGAAATGTAAACAATTTAACCTAATTGAGTACCTTATGATTTCTTTTTCATGTTTACCTTTAAATGTTTCCCTCAAGTCTTGTGTTTGAATGTCAAATTTTCTACTCAGCTCAGGTCTTTTCATCAGGAATACTTAAAAGTTCTTTAGTTCATTAAATATCCATTTTTTTCCCCAAAGAATTATACTCAGTTGTGCTAGGTAGGTTATTCTTGGTTTTAATCCTATGTTCTTTGCCTTCCAGAGTACTATATTCTAAGCCCTCTGTGTCTTTAGCATGTGATTATGGCTCCACAGTATTTGAATTGTTTCTTTTTGGCTGCTTGCAATATTTTCTCCTTGACTTTGGAGGTCTGGAATTTGGCTATAAGATTACTAGGAGTTTTCATTTTGGGATTTCTTTCAGGAGGTGATCAGTAGATTCTTTAAATTTCTATTTTACTCTCTAGATCTAAGATATCAGGGCAGTTTTCCTCAATAATTTCTTGAAATATGTTGTCTAGACTCTTTTTATTATTATTATCATTATTATTATTATGGCTTTCAGGTAGTCCACAAGTTCTTAAATTATCTCTTCTCACTCTATTCTCCAGGTCAGTTGTTTTTCTAATAAAATAGTTAACATTTTCTTCAATTTTTTTCATTCTTTTGATTTCATTTTGTTTCTTGATGTCTTGTGGAGTCATTAGCTTCTATTTGCCCAATTCAAATTTTTAAGGAATTATTTACTTCAATGGGTTTTTGTACCCCTTCTCCCACTTGACCAATTCTGCTTTTAAAGGAGTTCTTTTCTTTTTTTAATTTTTAATTTTTGGAGGGGGCAAGGTAAGGTAATTGGAGTTAAGTGACTTGCCCAAGGTCACACAGCTAGTATGTGTCAAGTGTCTGAGGCCGAATTTGAACTCAGGTCCTCCTGACTCCAGGGCAGGTGTTCTATTCACTGTGCCACCTAGCTGACCCCTGAGTTCTTTTCTTTAGTGAACTTTTATGTCTCTTTTACCATTAGGCCGATTCTGGCTTTTTTAAGGTGTTATTTTCCACAGTATTTGTCGTGCCTCTTCTATTAAGCTGTTAATTCTCTTTTCATAATTTTCTTGCAACTCTCTCATTTCTTTTCCTAATTTTTCCTCTACCACTTATATATTTCTTTACCTCTTCTAGGAATTTTTGTTGGGCTTGTGTCAAATTATCAATTTTTCTTTGAGACTTTGCTTATAGCTATTTTTGCATTGTCTTCTTCTGAGTTTTTGTCTTCTCTGTCACTATAGCAGCTTTTTATGGTCAAATTCTTTTTGTTGTTGTTGTTGTTTGCTCATTTTTCTAGCCTATTTCTTGACTTTGAACTGTATGTTAAAGTTGGGCTCTACTCACCTCTGTGTGGGGAGGCACTGTCCCAAGCTTTAGGCTTTTTCATGCTGCTGTTTTCAGAGGTAGTTCTAGGAGTCTGCAAGTTTCCGGTGCTTCCAAGGTGGTGTGATCCAAGAAGAGGTGTAGTGACTTACTCTCCTAATCAGTGCTCTGGTCTTTACCCAGGAGGGCCTCCTGCTCCCCTGCAGCCACAAGCACGAGCTCTCCTCTTTGCCCTGGAACTGTGACTAGGGCCCCTGCTCCCTTGGGACAGACCACAAGTGTTCCTCTCTACCCTGGCACTGCATGTGGCACGGCAATGTGGTTTGCCACATTGCCAATCAGCACCATTCATACCCAGTACCAACAATGGGTCCCCTGTAAACTCTTGCTGACTTTGTTTAACCAACTTTTGTTTCCATTTTCCCAATTAAGGCACTGCATTGTTGGACAAGGGTCTAAAGCCCCTTCTAAAGCCCTGACATTCTATATTGTAAGTTCTAAGTCTGAGCTTCTGGGTTCTAAGAACATTTCTGTAGCATTCAAATTCTAGGATTGCAGACCCTTTCCGGGAAAGAGGAAAGAGCTGCAGACTCCCCAGGGCCTCTACAGAATCTCTTTGCATTAAAAAAAAATATATGTCCAGTGGCAGATACACCTTTCCTTGACTCCATTACTTGACTCTAAACAGGGAATTAATTACCTTCTGAATTTAGTCCTAATGAACTATTAGCGTAAAGACCTGGCTGATAAGAAGCAATTTTGCTCAAGGGCTTCCTTAATGAAATGACTTATGGCATATTATAAAAATATGATAAATAGTGGCAGGCCCCAGGCTCATCTATCTCCCAAAGTACCACTAATGCCTGAAGGTGACTGGCCCAAGGCTCTGGAGACTCAGGTAGCGGCAGGAAGAAACCGAAGTCAATTTTGAAAGCTGTAGGGCAGAAATTCCAAAGTCAGAGAATGAGGAGGTGAGAGGTCACAATTATCTGGACAATTCAGGCCAGTTCTTAGAACCCAGAAGCTCAGACTTAGTACTTACAATATAGAATGTCTACAATATAGAATGATCTCCTCCTCATGAAAGTCACTTAGCTTCTGTACAGTGAGCTAGAAAAAAGGGTGCAACTCAGCGCTCCTGTGCTCCAGGGAACACTGCTGGCTCATCCTCTACCTGGCTCAGCTCACTCTGGGCATGGGATTTAAAAGTCAGAAAACCTGGGTTCATATTCACCTGTGACACATTCTCTCTCTCTAACATTTGATTTCTACAAAAAGGTCATCTAGCACATCTGAGCCTCAGTTTTCTCATCTATAAAACTGGGAAGCTTGATCTATGTTATTTCCTCAATGTCAGTGTGAGGGAAGGCATCTTAAAGAAATACAGAAATGCATCTTGTAGAGTTAGGAGGCTGTAAGGGTAGTCATGAACCTCCACAAGGCCAAAGCTAGGAGCATTTGATTAGCCTTATTCAATTTTATTCTGTATCTGCAGGAAGCTTATTAAAGTTACTAAGTCATTTCCTGTGGGTAGGTAAGTCCTGTTTCCCCACTCAGATGTGAGTTCCTTTGAGGCAAGGCCTAGAACTATTACTCTGCCTCTGTCTTCTCTATCATGAATGCTCTAAGAACAGAATCCAGCCCTGCCCCTCTTCTGTCTCTCCCAGATTATGAGATTTCTTTTTTTTTCATGTACTTTCTTTAATCTGCTTCCTTCAATTTGTACCACTTGATATGGCTTCCTATGTTTCTCTAAAATTTTCATTACTAATGACACAGTAATATTCTGTTATATAAATATAACATAATTTGGTCAGTCCTTTCCCAATCATTGGACATATGTTTTGCTTCTAACTTCAACAACTAGGATTTATATGGCACCTACTATGAGCCACATACCATGCTAAATGCTGTACATATATCTCATTTGATCCTCATAACGACCCTTCCATTCATTCTTTTTTTCTTTTTTTTTTAATTTTATTTTAGACTCAAGAGCCAGAACACAAATAGAATAAAGAAACAAAACATATCATAAACTTAAATATTGAAATTTAAATACAAAGTAAGGAAGAAAAAAAGCATGTCATGTGCATAGCAGAATGTAACAGAAAGACTGTATGATAAATAATATATGTTGTGTTGAGAATTGTCCATCTTTTCTTTGCTTCTTTGTGAGTTTTCTTTTGTTCTCTGTTGTGCAGTTTTTTACTTTGTTCTGATTATAAGATTTCTAACACCAGGTCTCTTCCGCCTCTCTCTCCTCTCCCCTAACTCTGACACCATGTAACAGCAAGCACCCTAGCATGCCCAGGATGGCCTGCTAGCAGGTTCTTTGATCTGCTTTTAAAGGAAAGCATCTTTAAAGGGATCAACAATCTTCTTTAATTATATTCACTAGTTCAGGGGAAAAGTCAGCCCCCTCAACGTTAGAGAAAATACAAGCAGAGAAATTAGCATAAAGACCAACAGACAGGGCTCTTAACTGCCTGAATCAAAGCAATATTGCTATACACTTTACACACATCACTGGATTGAGAGATCCTTTACATCTGAGCAGTCAGGGGGATCTGAACATATGGCTACTCAGAGTCTCAACCAGGAAATCAAAAGATCACTCTCATAAGCTAGCCCTCAAAGCAAAATGCCAACCTCAAAATACATATAATATATATGTATATATATATATGTATATATATACATATATGTGTGTGTGTGTGTGTAGGTGTGTGTGTGTGTGCGTATATATATATATATATATATATATATATATATATATATATGTATTTGACTAATAGGCTCAGATCCAGAAGGCATGACAACCATAGTGCCTAATTAATGTAGTGCCAAAAGGTGTGAAAGCCATCTTACAAGCAAGTCTCCCCTAAGCAAGCTTCCCTTAATGGGCTCTTGTAGTAGCAATTAGATCTGAAGATCTTTCCCACCCATTAATAGGCCATGTGACCTGCTTATGTCTCAGAAAGTCTAAGACACATGTGGTGGGAGGAGCTTCCTGGAAGGAAAAGGAAGTCATGTCATAGAAAATGCGGGGGGAGAGAGAGAGAGAGAGCGAGAGAGAGAGAGAGATGTTATGGCTACTAATAGCTGCTAGTGGCCACCCTCATGATTGTTAGAACTGAACAGACTGACTTAGCTGTACTGTGAGTTTGTTTTGGGGAAGACCACAGCAGGGGGTCAGAGAGGTTTTTGAATGGTGAGTATCCAGTCTGTTATATGGTGTTTTAACTTCCTTGCTGTTGCCATAAAGTGGGCTGACTGGCTGTGGGAGCTGAACATTTGATTATGGGATATGGTTTTCTGGTGTCTGAATAAATGGTTTACTTCTTCTACCTTCTATGTTGAGAGTCTCGTATACTTTGCACTACAGAACTACATAGGCATTTTGACAATTATCATCTATGTTGCTATTATTGCCTTACGGTTTCATTTGGTGACTAGGAGGTTGGGATCGCAAGGTATAAGATCTCTATCTAGAGGTAGAAGGGCTTTAGAAGAAGAAATGATTATTGCAGGATGGGAGGATGTAACTTATTGCTCCCTAGCAAGGGAATGGTCTAAGGACACTGGTCTCTGTGAGGACTGGAAGCAGAAGCTACAGAGTGGAGGACCCAGAGATTCGGAGCTATGTCTCAGAGAGGTTACTGTTGAGCCAGGAATGGGGATCCCAAGAGTGATCTCTAGATGAGGCTGGATTTTACTCACAGCCTATTGTACTATATGTAAAAGCAGAGACAGGCTATTAAGAGAGAGAGCTCAGGATCAGACAGTTACTGGACATCTGAGAATACTTTTATACCACAGCAAGATGGAGAAAACTCAGATGGTAGAACAGCAGGAAGCTAACAGCCTTGTTGTAAATTCAGCTAGAAGGCAGAGGGAGCCAAGGTGGTTAAGAGTGTACCTCAGTTCAGCTGAGGTCAAGTCTATCAGTCAGTCTGGTTACCATGGTAATGGGGCAGAGAATCTAAACAAGAGGATACAATGTCAGAACCTCCGGTACGAGGCAATACTTTGTCGCATGTTACTTCTCACAGAGAGAGTAAGACAGTAACACATCAGACTTCTCAAAGAGAAGTGCACTCCATACAGCAGAGGAGACAAGAAACACAAGATCATACTACTCAGTTTAGGGAGATTTTGGAGGATTTTACACAGCAGGAAATCACAGATATCTTGAGTAGGTTCACCCAGAGAATGGGATAATCATTAATATCTTGGATGGTGAGAATCAGTGATGAAGGGGCCCCAGGAGTATCTGTAGATTCTGTGGATTGTATAAGATTCATAAGTATTAGTCAGAACTCTTTTGTACAGCAAGCTTTTAGGGATTATCATTTGCAAAGAACTAACCAAGCAACCAATTTGTTGGCTTTGGCTGTGACAGGCTGTAAAGAAGAATATCCTGCTGACACCATGTGGCCTTCTGCAGATAGACCTTGGTATTCAATTAGGGACTGTACAATAAAGTTAAAGGAGGAAGTAATGAAGACTGCTATTATGTTGAGGAATGCTGAAGTTTATTATGAAACTCCCTTGGGAGTCTCTCATAGGAATTTGATAGTTAAGATGGCTCCCCTCACTTATAAACATGTGATTCTGACTCTGCTGATTGCAGAAGTATGGAACCCTCTTTCAGAGCTGCTGGATAATATTTCACAGTCAAGTGACTTAGGAGACTGGGGAAATAAGTTTCCTCAGGAAAGAAGGATACATAGCTAACGGATTCAACATCCAATGAATAGAGTGACAAGGAAAGAAATAATTACTGCTCTATTGAAAGCAGGGGTAGATTTTAGAATAGATGGTATCCCAACTAATGAGCTATACAAAATGTGCCAAGATAAGGGACTCAATAGCAAACAGAATAGAGAAGTAAGAACTGCCCCTACAAATCCTACAGATCTTGAACCCTTGTATCCAAGTGAATCATACCTTCAAGGAGACTAGGGAATACGCCTTGCCCCAGCTCAGATTAAGGAAACACACAGACAGGATTACTGACCCGTATTAATCTGACTATTTATTGGAAGAATGGATCAAATACTGTAACTAGGGTATTGATAGACACTAGGGCAGAGGCCAGCTTGACTTATGGAAACCCTGACGAATTTAAGCATGGAACTCCTATTACCATCACAGGACTGGAAGGGGCTGAAATATCAGCCAAACAAGTCAAACTGATGATGAAAATTGGACAATTGCTTAAGAAAGAATGTACCATGGTTATTGTACTCATTCCTGAATACTCATTGGAATAGATATATTGAAAAGTATGACTCTAAATTTGCCTGAAGGGAGATATCAATTTGCAATAAGGAAGATAGGAATTAATACAGTTTTGGTGGAAAAAGTAAAGATGGACCCAATCACTTTACTTGAACCTTCTAAAGTAATTACTTTGAAGCAGTTATCGTGTGCCAGGTAGGCAAGATGAAATTGCCAATACTATAAAGGAATACGGGGAAGCAGGAGTGTTAGTCCCTACAACCACTCGATGGAACAATCCTGTCTGGCCAGTATGAAAGTCAGATGGGACATGGAGAATGACAGTGGATTATAGACAATTGAATAAAGTGATTCCTCCCTTGTCTGCTGCTGTTCCAGATACTCTTACCTTAATAGATAGGATACAGAAATATGATGGAACTTGGTATGCAGTTATCGATTTGGCCAATGCTTTCTTTACAATCCCAATAGACTCTAAACAATGGGACCAGTTTGCTTTCACATGGCAGGGCCAACAATATACTTTTACACAATTGCCACAAGGATATCTGCATAGCCCAACTATTTGTCATAGGATTCTGGCTGAACATTTGGGTGAATTAAAGTTGCCTGGTATACAGCCTACCCACTACATAGATGATATTTTGATTCAGGTAGAAAATGTAGAAGATGTGGAGAAGAGTTTGATACTTTTAATTGAGCATATGAAAAGCAAAGGATGGGAAATTAACCCCGCAAAGATTCAAGGACCAGTTCAAACTGTAAAGTTTTGGGGTATACAATGGAATAAAGGACTGCAAGAAATTCTCCCACAAGCTCAACAGAAGGTTCAAGATTTTCCTGTCCCGACCAATAAGAAGGAGGCACAAAAGTTCATAGGACTGTTTGGATATTGGAGGTACCACATCCCACATCTCAGACAAATTTTGAAATCCTTATATAAAGTTACCAGGAAAAAATATGAATTTAATTGGGGACTTGAAGAGTAAAGTTTTTGAAGAAGCCAAAGCTTTTCTATACAATTGGCTCTGGATTTTATGGCCTATGCAAAGTGGACCGGTAGAATTACAAATGACTGTACACGATGACTATGTGAATTGGAGTTTGTGGCAAAAACAACAAAGCCAAAATGTACCCTTTGGATTTTGGTCAAGGAAACTACCTTCATCTAGATTACAATATACACCTTTTGAAAAGCAGATGTTAGCTGCATATTGGGCTTTAGTAGAGACTGAACAACTGACTCTGGGTCATGAAGTGATATTAAAGCCTGGAATCCCAATTATGACTTGGGTAATGAGTAACCCAGCATCTCACAGAATTGGACATGCACAAGAGGCTAGCATAATTAAATGGAAATGCTATATTTGGAATAGGTTGAAAACAGGCAAAAATAGAGTTTCCACTCTACATGAATCCATTGCAAGCATCAACATTGATGGAAATGAAAAAGCACCTGAACCAAGGCAACAGTTGGTACAATCCTTGGTAAAATGGAATGATGGATATGATGGACTGACTGAAGAACAGAAGAAACATGCATGGTTTACAGATAGGACAGCAAAATATTTGGGCCATAAAAGACACTGGAAAGCAGTAGCCTATAACCCATGTACTAAGAGAACTTTGGAAAGTACTGGGAAAGGTGGAAGTAGTAAATATGCTGAACTTATGGCAGTACATCAAGTTATTAAAACAGAGAAAGGAGGACAGTGTCATATATTCACTGATTTGTGGGCAGTAGCTAATGGGTTAGCTACATGGATGCCAATGTAGAAAAATCAAAATTGGGAAATTTATGGTAAGCAGGTTTGGGGCAAAGAACTATGGGAAGGTATATGGGACATGTCTTTGGTTACTAATTTGTCCGTTTTTCAGATGGACGCTCACATGCGCCTCACTACACCAGAAGGTGAGTACAATGCATATGCTGATTGACTAGCAAAGATTGCTACTGAACATATTGTCCCTACTTTGAAACCAATTGATGATGCAGTACTAGCAAAATGAGTCCACCAAATGGCTGGATATTTAGGGGTCCAGGCCACACACCAGCGGGCACAAGATCGAGGTATTAGTATCTCTTATTCATTTTTAAAGCAAGTAACAGAGGAATGTCACATTTGTCAATTGGAAAAGGAATGAACTGTTCCTCAGGTAGAAACTGGAGAAATAGCAAGGGGAAAAGTTCCAGCCCAGGTATGGCAGATAAATTATATTGGGCCTCTACCCCAAGATAAAGGATGAACATTTATATGTACTTGTGCTGACACCTATTCAGGTGGACTAGTGGCTTGTCCTTATAAGAATGCAACCCAGAAAAACACTGGTAAGACTCTAGATAGTCTAAGTCTATATTATGGAACCCTGATGCAGATTCAAAATGACAATGGGTCACATTTCAAAGGTAATGAGATGAAGAGATATTGTGTATTGAACAAGATAGAGTGGATATATCATATTCCATATTGTACACAAGCACCTGGATTGATAGAATGAATGGATTGTTGAAAGAACAGTTAAGAAAGTTAAGTTCTAATAATTCTTATCAACATTGGAAGGATAATTTGTTCACTGCTTTATGTAATTTGAATAATAGACCATTAAGAGGAAGTACACTTCTAGCCAGAATGATGACCACGAATCTGCAAATTAGAAAACAGCAAACATACAAGATACAAAATATTGAGTGTTGGACTGTGAGGGAAGATGTCCCACCACCATATCCAGGAATTCGTAGTTTGGCAGGATACAATTTACATTGTTTAGAGAACTTTTAGTTGGATAGAAAAGAGATAAGAAAAATTTCTACTGGGATATGTATGAGAATCCCTAAGAATCATATTGGACAGATATCACCCAAACCAGGATTAGCAGCTCAGGGAATATATGATTAGCTGCAGTGACAGATTCTAGTTATCAAGGAGAAATTATTGTGACACTCCAGAATTTAGGCGAAGAACTTGTACAGTTGTGTAAAAATGATAGAATAGTTCCATTGATTATTATTCCTTGTGAAACAATACCTCTTGTAAAAACTGACCCTCCTTCCAAAATAACTATCAGAGGAAAGGAAGGATATGGTTCTATTGGTAGAATAAAATTGGGAGCTAAAATCTGGGTAAAACAGAAGCTGGACAAGGTTCCAAAGGCTGCAGAAATTATAGCACATGGGAAAGACAATACTGTAACAGTGGTTTACCCAAGAGAAAATAATTATGAAACTGTATCTTTGACTCATGTAGTCTATTGTGAATAAGGCTATGATAGTCTCTTTGTTTCTCCTTGGACTTTTGTCTCTTAAATTTGTTTGTGAGATTTGTTTCCTGCAGGCTTAGTACCTGCAGATCACTGAAGTCAGATGTCACCCTCCGATGTGTTCCGATGTCACCTCTGGACCTGTCCACGACTATGAGGTGTCATCTCTGAACCTGTCCACGACTGTGATGTGTCATCTCTGGACCCGCCATCAACCGAGTTTCAGATGCCAGCATGCTAAAGAACTGACCTCTCGAATAGGACTCTTTATCTTTTGGGGCAGGGACAGCTCTACCTCCAATTCCAGCAGGAAGAAGCTTTGGAGGACGAGATCTTCCCCCCTTGCCCCAAGATTTTGAGCCCCATTCATTCGAGGGGAGAATGATGACATTGTTTTATATGTTTATCTTGTGTTATCCCTGTTAGATTGTTGTGTAAAGTTCTGTTAACACCAGTTATCCCAGAATTCCCACTGCCCTACGTAATGGGTATGAAAGGTCTTGGGGCCAAATGTAACAGCAATTAAATTTGAAGATCTTTCCCACTCATTAATAGGCTACGTGACCTGCTTATATCACAGGAAGCCTTAGACACATGTGGTGGGAGGAGCTTTCTGACAGGAAAAGGAAGTTATGTCACAGAAAATGCTGAGAGAGAAAGCTGTTATGGCTACTAATGGCTGCTAATGGCTTCCCTCATGATTGTTAGAACTGAACAGGCTGACTTAGCTGTACTGTGAGTTTTTTTGGGGGGAAGACCCCAGCAGGGGGTCAGAGAAGTTTTGGGATGGCGAGTCTCCAGTCTGTTATATGGTGTTTTAAGTTCCTTGCTGTTGTGATAAAGTGGGATGACTGGCTGTGGGAGCTGAACATTTGGTTATGGGATATGGTTTTCTGGTGTCTGAATAAATGTTATACTTCTTTTACCCTCTTTATGGAGAGTCTCTCATACCTTGAGATACAGAACTACATAGGCATATTCACAACTATCATTGACGTTGTCTTTATTGCCTTACAGTTTCAGCTCCATATGAGGCCTATTAATGAGTGGGGAAGATCTTATATCCCATTAGCATTATACACTATCACCTTGTGAACTCACTGAGGAAAAGTCTTAGGTCTGTTTCCTCATCTGTCAAATAGGGATGGTAATAGTAACACCTACCTGGGTTGTTGTGAGAATCAAATAAGATAATTGTTCAGCACTCTGCAAACCTTAAAACAATACATACATACATACCAGCTATCATCATCATCATCTTTGCATAGCCAATTAAGCTGTTCAGGCCTTCCATCAAGATACATCTAAGATTTAGAGTTAGAAGAGCCCTCAAAGATCAGCTTGTCCAACCCCCTTATCTTACCAAGAAGGATGCCAAGGTTCAGGTAGGTAAAATCCAAGGTCCATGTAGGTAGTGAATAACACATCCAGAATTTGAACTATTCACCCAGGCTCCTGTTTGTAACCATTGTCACTAATGACTCTACCCTCCCTCACTTTTAAATTTTTTTTCCTCCGTTGTGTATTTAGCAATCATCAACAAATATTTTAACTCACTAATTTTTCTGACAAATGGAACTGATCACAGCATGCCCCTCCTCAAAAGCCTACTGTGTCTATTTTTCTCTGGAGGTAAATTCAGATCATTAGCTCAACTTTCAGACCTTCCCCAATCTGGGCTCCACCCTACTTGTGACAATGTACCCATGCTCCTCCTCTCTACAATCTAGGCTTCAGTTGAACTAGGTCTCTGCATTTTTCAATGCTTTTGTGAAATTGCTTTTCACATGGAATGTTATTCCTAATCTTTACCAGTTCAATTCTCACTCATTTTTAAAAAAGCAACCCAAATGTCATGTCCCCCACGTGGTATGCCCTGACTCCTGGTTTGCTCTTTCTTCACCTCCCATCCTCACAGCAGGACTCCAGGCTACTCCTGTGTCCTTAGACTGAGCCCCGCAATTTACAGCTTAAATCCACTCCTCTGATGACTCCCTTCCTACCCTTCCCGTCTGTCTACGAACTCCCCAGGGCAAGACCCAAGTCTCCTCCTCTTCCACCTCCTGTGCAACCTTATGACATACTAGAAAGAAGCAGTGTAGCAAAATAGTTAGTGCTGGACTTCATCCAGTGACAAAGTGACAGTGGGGATTTAGAGGAGCCAAGCCAGACTTCCCAATATAGGAGGAGTGTATGTCAACAAAACCAAAACAATGATGTAATTTTGCTGGGACACTTGTCTTTCTCAGCTCTGGCAGAAAGATGTGAATTTGAATCCTACTTCAGACACTGGCTAAGCAAGTCAATTGCCAGTTTTCTTCTCAGTGAAATGTGGATCACCATCTGAACTTTATCTCACAGGGTAATTAATCATTAGGCTCCAGAGAGATAAAGTTGGTCTTTGTTCTTAGAATCTGCATTTGACCAGAGCTTTCTTAACAACCCCACTTACCACAGACACACACACATACACACACACTTCTGACCAAAATGGAAAATGTACTAAAGAGAAATCTCGAAGGACCCCATTATAGGACCCTGCTAAGGGCTCAAATTCCGTATCCCAGGATCAGAATTAAAATTGAAAGAGATGTTACAAGTCATCTGATCCAACCTCCCCATTTCACTGATACAGAAACTGAGGTCCCAAATGACTGTGATGCAAGACGAAGTTGATCTTACTTCATTTTATTTGTCTTCCTTCAAGATTCAGGGACCCTGTGGCTGTTGTTCCACATCTACATTTTTGTGATGTGAGACCTGGACAATGGAAAGAGACCTGGATGTATTCAGTAGATAGGAGATATGGAGCTGGAAGGGTCCTCAGAGGCCACCTAGTCCAAACCTCTCATTTTATAGATGAAGAAACTGAGGCACAGGGGTGTTAGGAAACCCAAGTTCAAATCCCAGCTCTAATATTTTAATATTTAATGATTTAATTTCAATATTTAAGCCTTTGGGGCTTGGATGAGTCTTTGAACATTTCTGATCCTCAGTTTACACACACACACACACACACACACACACACACACACACACATAAGGGATAATAACATGTGTTTTGAGGAAAATGTGTTTTAACCAAAACAAGGGTGTTTTGAGGAAAGTGTTTTGTAAATCTTGAAGTGCCAGTAGAGCTGGAAGCTAATATTCCCTCCTCTGAACCCTTAGAGAGCAGTTACTTTCTGCACCAATACAGAGAGCACAGACCATATTCTGCCTTTTATTATGTGGATATACGTATCCTGGGCTGGTCTCTCCCTCCCACCTACCTCAATGCAAATTCCTTGAGGGCAGAGACAAGTCTGAGTCACCTCTCAGAGCTCTCTCTCTCTCTTTCTTTCTCTCTCTCTCTCTCTCTCTCTCTCACTCCTCTCTGTCTCTGTCTGTCTGACTCTCTCTCTCCTCTCTCTCTTCTCTCTCTCTCTCCCACTCTCTCTCCCACCCCCATTCGTCTTTCTCTTCTTCCCTCCCTCTCCCCATAGTAGTCTTTGCTTCCCAGTCATTGCTTCCTCATAAAATGTAAACCCCTTGAGGGCAGAAACCATTTCATTTTTATCTTTGTATTCCTCAGTTCCCCATATACAGAACACATGAAATAAATGTTTCTTAATTGTTTATAAAAGAATCACCATATAAAAGTGAGTTTTTGTTACCGTTTTTGAAAGCAAAAAAAATTCACTAAAAAGAAACATTAACAATAGATGTATCTTTTATTCACAAGTAAAAGTGGGGATGCCATGTTATCATACACATTTATACAAAGGCTCATAAAACCCCTATAAATCAAAATGGTCAGAAAATATGATTCGTATGAAATGGGACCTTACATACAGTATTCAACCCTGGAAAAGTTTGTTTTCTTTTTCCTTTTTTCTTCATTTGGCAACAACTGATTGACCCAGGGGCCCCCCACTAGGGGACTTCTGGGCCAGCCTCTTTCCCTCCCACTTCCCCCCTTCCCCCCCTCCATCCTCAGCACAAACCCATGCAGTCGTCCATCCCACTCATGTCCTGAGCATTCATTCATCATTACAAAAACTGGGAAAAGGTTGACTTTTTGACTCCAAAGTTTTTGATGCAAATATTGGCTTTATGGTCAAAACGATAGAAAAATATGAACCTAATGAAACATTTACAAAACTCTTCCCCCCAACTTTTTTTTTGCTGGTTTATTTTGGTAAGAAATTGGAGGCTCTATTCCTGCCATTGAAGAAGGCTCTTGGTGCTTTTTGCTAAGCCCTTGGCCACTGCTTTCCCCAAGGGGGAAGAACAGGTTTATAGAAAATGAGGTTAATTCAACCACGGAGGAGATCATTCCGTAGTTAACAGTCCCCCTTGGCCCCAAATATACTTCGATCCCCACACTTATTTTCACCCATGTGGGTCCTCCAACAACACAGTTCCCAACCCCTCTCACAATTTTAGTAGACAGTCTTTATGAGTTGCTGTGCACCACCGCCAAAAAAAATTCCATCCTCTGGTGATAGTGCTGGCCTTCACCAGGCTTGTCTTCAGCCCCCACACTACCATGGAAGCTGGTACTCAAAGCTTTTCTAGCTTGGCTAGCTCATCACGCACAGGCTTCAAAAGCCTAGGGATCACCTCCACACCACAATGAGGCATCGGATAAGGATGGCAAGAGACTTTGATTCAAAAAAAAAATAAACCAGAAGTAAAAGCCAATCTTAGTTCTGCTCTGAGGAGGGAATGAAAACTAGTCCTTGTCAGAGCTCATTCCATGCCCTTTGGAAAGACAAAAACACCCATAAAAATATCTTGGATCTGAACCCCAAATCGGTGTTCTGGCCATTTAAGTTCTGCTACATCAAACCACTTTTCTAGGGAACCAGAAGGCAAGGCCAGTAGGAAATAGTCATGTGCTTATTGCTGTCATTACAAAGTTTTTACATGGGGTCAGAAATACACAATACAATATCAAAGGTCCTATAGGAAAACAGCTGATGCCTGGGCTGCTGGCTTCCAAATTTCTAGCACCAAAGGGAGAAAAAAAAATCCAATTAACGTGAAAGGCACTTGGCATTGCTAGGGGAATGTCTGTTGGTGTTCTTAATCCTCAGCTCCTGTCCGTCTGTCCATCCGTCCGTCCGTCCGTCCGTTTGTCCATCAGTCAGGCATGGTTCATTCTCACTCTCTATACAGTTTGGTCTTGAATGAGGCACCATGTTGATTGTGAAACATTCCAGTTCCTTGCCCACATCCATCCCCTCTCTCTCCCTCCCACTTTCCCACCCCACTGTTCCTTTCACCTCTACATTCCTGTTCCCCTTGTCACTTCCTTGTGGCGTTGCAACCTTGGCACAACCAGCCATCGCCCTGGATTCTGTTTTCTGTCCTTTCCCTTGTCTCATCCCTTTCCCATCCCGTTCCTGTCCCATCCTGTCCATTCTGGTCTGCTCTCAAACTTCTACTTCCTGCACGTCTGACACGCCGATGTCAAAGCAGGTGACGATCATGACATGGGCTTTGCACACATTCACACAGTGCTCGAGGTCCTCCGTAGCTTGTTCGAGAGCCTCCAGGTATTCCTCAGACTCTTTATCCAGTTCTGGGTCCACCTCAACTGCAAACCAAGATCATAACAGGGGTCAGAACAATGGGTGTCCAGGTACCCTCTAAAAAAGCCTCCCTGCCTCCACTATAATCCATCCTCCACTCAGCTGTCAAATTGATCTTGTCATTCCCGTATTCAATAAACACCCTAGGCTCCTCCATCTCCCAACTAACTCCCCTTGTTTTCCTGGCCTGTCCCTGATTCCTGGAATTCTATGCCTCCTGGCTTCTCTCACTTTCTTCAATCCCACTTACTGCAGGAGGCCCTTCCCAGTCGTGCCTGCCCTGCCCTCCCACTTCCCTGAGACTCCTCTCATTAACACAGTATAGATTTCATAGGTACATAGTTATTTGCATGTTGCACAACATGTCTGAGGGCAATGAACGTGTTTTTGTATTTCTTCCTACTATGTCTTCACTCCTGAGACCATCTCCACACCCACTGGAAACTTAGACTGGCTCTACCAGCTTTGATAGGTGAACCTCTCTGCATTACCTTCTAAAGAACCGAGCCTCCACACCACTTCACCTCCTCACCATGCCTTGTTATGGATAACCTCTTCACTCTCATTCCCAACCCCTGCTTTCCAACACCCCATTATGTGTCTTCCCCCATTAGAACGTAAGCTTCTGAAGGGCAAGGAATGCCTAACAAGCCTTTTATTTGTAGCTTCATACTGAGCACTGTGCCTGGCACATAGTAAGCACTTAAGCCTTCTATCATCCATCCATCCATCCATCCATCCATCCATCCATCCATCCATCTTCCTATCTGTCTATCTATCTATCTATCCATCAATCTACCCATCATCTATTTGTCAGTCTGCTTATCTCTGTCTGTCTAGTTTTGCCTACTGTCTGTCTGTCTATCTATCTATCTATCTATCTATCTATCATCTATTTGTCAGTCTGCTTATCTCTATCTATCTATCCATCATCTATTTGTCAGTCTTCTTATCCCTATCTATCTATCTATCATCTGTCAGTCTGCTTATCTCTGTCTAGTTTTGCCTACTGTCTGTCTGTCTATCTATCTATCCATCATCTATTTGTCAGTCTGCTTATCTCTATCTAGTTTTGCCTACTGTCTCTCTATCTATCTTTGTGTCCCCAGCACTTAGCAGAGTATCTGCCACATAGCACGAGATTAATGAATGTGTATTAACTGATTGACTGATTGATGTATCAAATAAGCAAACATCCAAGAACAAACTCTTTCAATACTTGTAACACCCACGATTTAGCCAATGAGGTCCCTCCCATCACCTCTGTAGCTCAAAACCTCTGTACAATTCATTTCTCACATGGGAAAGCTGAGGCCCAGAAAAGTAAAATGACTTGCTCAAAGCCACACAGATATTAAGTGGCAGAACCTGGATTTGAACCAGAGTCTTCTGGTTCCAAATGTATGACCAAGTGCAAGTCACTGTCCCTCTCTAGGCCTCAGTCTCTTCCTCTGTAACTGGAAGAAGACCATGTGTATTAGATACCTGACAAAAGATGCTAGGAGGAAAGTCCTTGGTAAACCTCAAAGTACTTTAAAATTTGAATTGCTGTTACTATTCACGGGCTAATGATGAACAGGCCCTAGTCCTTCCCTTCCTCCTCTCGGAGGACAATTACCCATGAGCAGATTCCTATTCATAAGCCCTTCTCCTGGGATGAGAAAAAGGAGGAGAGGCCCTGAGCCAGGGGTGGGGAACCTGCAGCCTTGAGGCCACATGTGGCCTTCTAGGTCCTTGGGTGCGGTATTTGGCTGAGTTCAAGTTTTACAGAACAAATCCTTTTGGGCTGCACTTGAAGACCTAGAGGGCCACATGTGACCCTTTGCAGCCCTTTGACTGAATACTAACTCCACAAATTTCACAAACTTCAAATCTTAATAAAAGAATTGGTTTTGTGAAACTTGAACTCAGCCAAAGGCCTCACCCAAGGACCTAGAAGGCCACATGTGGCCTCAAGGCTGCAGGTTCCCCACCCCCTCCCAGGCCTGGACCTTGGACAAATCACTTTTTTTCCTCTTAGGTCTCAGTTGCCCCTACTGTAAAATAAAGGGATTGAACAAGATTATCTCTAAATCCTCTGATCCTCTGAAACTCCAGCCAGGCTGCAGATAGTGCTGGCGGTCCTCACTCAGAAGCCCTCAGCACATAAAGAGGGAGCTGGCTGTGTGTACACACCCTAGAGGCACATTCCCATTGGCCCTCACCCTGAGAAGAAGGACCAATAGGAATGTTTTCCCATGGTGGGACCTCAGACTATGCCTGCCAGTGCAAGAGTTTAAGGCTTCTCTGTCCATTTCTATTATGCAGACTCTTCCCAGACTCAAGGAACTAGAGGAACAACGCAAGAAAGAGCCCAGGATATGGCTTTGTTTTTGTGTCTGCAGCTACCCAGCTTTAGGAAGCTCCAGGGTACAGGAAGCCAAGCAGCAGAAGGAGGATGTTGCTCCAGCACACTTACATTCTTCTCTCCACTTGTTTGGATCCATCATCAGCCGGCTCTTGGTCTCCTCCAGCTCCTCCTTCAAGAGTTCATGCTTGGCTTCCATCTCCTTGATTCGCTGATGTCTCCTTTCCAGGACCTTCAGCTTGGCATTAAAATACATCAGGCCCTTTGGAAAACAGAGAGAATTCCCAGACATCTGGGTTCAGGCTGCAGCTAGCACTCCCAGGCAGGTGAGAGAATAAAGGAAGGGACCCTAAAGATCATTTAGCCCCCATTCACAGAGGGGAAGAGACCTGCCCAGAGTAACACAGTTAGTGAGCAGTGAGACCCACAGTTCAAGCCTAGGTCTCTCGATTCAAAATCCAATGGGCTTTCTTCTCCATTACATTAGACAGCTGGGGGAGTAATGGATAGAGTGCTGGGCCTGGAGTCAGGAAGACCTCAGTTCAAATCCTGCCTCAAATACTTATTAGCTGTGTGACCCTGGGCAAGTCACTTAACCTCTGTTTGCCTCAGTTTCTCCAACTGTAATAGTAGGGATAATAACCCTCCACCTCACAAGGTTGTGAGGATCAAATGAAATAATATTAGTACAGTTCTTGACACATAATATATAAATGCTATCTAAATGCTTGTGGCAGACTTGAGTGACCTTAGGCAAAACCCTTTCCCTTCCTCTGGGCTTCAACTTCTTCTTCTGACAGATAGAATAGATAAATGAATGAATAAATAAATGATGGATAATAAATAAATTAACAAATAAATAAATGGATAAATAGATAAAAGTGCAAGGAAGGAAGGAAGGAAGGAAGGAGGGAAGGAGGGAGGGAGGGAAGGAAGGAAGGAAGGAAGGAAGGAAGGAAGGAAGGAAGGAAGGAGGGAGGGAGGGAGGGAAGGAAGGAAGGAAGGAGGGGAGGGAGGGAGGGAAGGAAGGAAGGAAGGAAGGAGGGAGGGAGGGAGGGAGGGAGGAAGGAAGAAACAACATGAGTGAATAAAAAATGATGAGGCTGAGTTCTCCAGAAAGGTATCCCTAGAGGTCATCTCTAAGGTTTCTTCTAACTCTGACATTCTGACACTGTACGATCCTTGAGGAACCCTACCTACATCACTGTGAGGGGAACATGCTATTTACCTTTTCCACATCTTGGAAAGGCTAGAGGGAAAAAAGAGAGAGGGAAAAAGGAAAAACTCCATCAGAAGGAAGCAGGCTTTGGGCTGAATGATTTTCCCAATAATAGCCCCCTCTCCCTCCCCACCAACGTGGAGGTGCCATCACTAAGGGTGAATGACCTTGCTCTGGAGGGAAGCTATTAAGGGGGGACTTAAAAGGTTCTGAACAAAGTCCGCTGCCACAGGGCTCTGCGCAGACAGCGCCCTAATAACGAGTGCACGCACATTCTCCACTCATGTTCTCCGTCAGGTTAAACACAATTAATTGTGGCCTATAATGATGTTTCTCTGTTCAGGAGACCTAAACATGCAAAACAGTGAAAATTAATCATGCCAGGAGCTCTAATTGCATGACCATTTCCAATTGAACCCCTTCCTCCCTCGGGGCCCTGGACCAAAGGGGTTATGGAGGGAGGAGGGGCTGCCGGGGAGGGGAGGGGCTGACCTCGGGCTCCTCCCGCCGGTGCCTCTGCAAGCGCTCCACGTCGTCAATCTCGTACACTTTGATCTCAAAAGGCTCCTTCAATGTGCCAGGCAGAGGGGGCAGGTCCACCCACTGGCCGGCAGCGCTCGGCTTCCTACCTAGGGCCGCAGCATCAGGCAGGGGAGTCGGAACCAGGCGCCGCCGCTGCAGACCTGCCAAGACATGACCAACATCCCCAGCCCCGTCAGCGATGCCCCCAAAGCCAGCCCCCCGCTGTCTGCCAGGCAAGGGCATCCGCGTCCAACTCCATGCACATTCTCCTCCTCAGCTAAGAGCAGAAGGCGGACTGTTAGAAATGGTGATAACAGCGCTTGATTGGAAGCCCGCTGGCATTGGGTTCATGCTTCAGTTCAATTCTTTTTTTTTTTAAGTTTTATTCTTAATTTATAGAATAAAACAAGCGTTTCCATAACATAGTACGATAAAAACGACAATCGTACATGAAACTGCGAATCTACTATGAACAACCTGCTATTCCCTTCAAATACACAACAAAATTATCATGTAAATTTTTTTCTTTTTTTCTTCCTCCTCCCCCCCCCAAAAAAAAAACCGAATTGAACCACCTGAGAGGTTTCAATTCGTTTCTGTAGTAGAAAGGTTGCTGGGAGGACCTAGATTCAACCTTACTCTGGACGCTTACTGTATGACCTTAGACAGTTCATTTAACTTCATGGGACTCAGTTTTATTATCTGGAAAATGAGGGAATCAGACTAGGTGGAGCAAACTAACCCCAACCCTTGTGACTTTTTTCTCATGCCCATCCACTTTCCCCCATGTTCCACTCCAACCCTGCCCACTCTTTCCACTGTCTCCTGGAATTACCATTCCATAAGTGAACAAATTTCTCCACATTCCAGACCTCTTTCTTCGTACTTCTTCCATCAACCTGCCCTCACTGAGACCTGGTGACCTACCACTGACCACCCCAGCCCCGGTCACCACCCCATCCCCTACACACACACACACACACACACACACACACACACACACATACACTATTCCTGTCATATATAACATTGGTTATACCTCCACTCACACCTCCAAAACCCTAGTCCTGGAAGGAGAGTCAGAATCCTCCTTGATCACCACTGTCACTTCCACAACTCACCTTTTGCTGACACCACTCAGCAATCTCTCATCCTTTGAAGTTCATTCACTTAAAATTTTCCACCCAATCCAGATTATGGAGGATATTATGTACAAGCTGCCCATCATTCTCCCTCCTTTTTCAAGGAATTCGGCACCCATCTCACAATCTTCCTCATGTTACCAACTCTTGGCTTTATTTACATTAAGGGACTTCAACATCCATATTCATTTCAAATGCCTTAGCCTCCCAATCCCTCCTATTCCCATGAATAGGCATAGGCAGAGATGGTTACAGCCTGGATCTCCCCATTACCCACAAGTGTTCCACTTCCTAAATCCAAAATTCTGACTTTCCTCTATTCGACCATACCCCTATCATGGCACCTCACCCCTTACCTCACTTCTCCAGAACCTATTTTTCATCCACATCATGATCTTCAATTTCTCCACTTTTCAGTACTTTCCCGGGGTCATTATCCCTCCCCTAACTACACTGTGCATCCACTCCAATCCTGACCCTCCAGTTCACCAATTCACCTTCCACTATTGTCTTCACTCAAATCCCTCAACCCCATGTCCTACTACCAATCAAGCCTTGCCAAATCCCAGCCCTGGATTACTCCTACCACCCACCTTTCTCTGTTCCTACCGAACATAGCTGGAGGAAGTCTTATAACTGTGCTAACTTGGTAACATAAATTCATGTTATCCAACTTGAACCAGGCGCTCAGTACAGGCAGGCATTCCTTATACTCCCCCCCTCCAAGTGATTCCCTATCTCACTCCCCATGGAAGTGTTCCAAATCTTCTTTCCTCAAGTCCTCCTATCCCATTCCTCAACTGGGGACTTATTACTTTCCTGAGAAAATTAAGGCCATTTGATATGAGTTCACTCTCCGTGCCTTCTCTTCTCATAGCCCTTTGGCCTCATCACCCTCTCTGCTAAAGAAGGGAAACTTCTTGCCAAGGCTAAAGGCTCTACATATGCCTTTAACCCATCCCCTCTAATGTACATGTCTCCAGCCTTAAGAATCTTTGAAGAGATTTATTCTTTTTTATATAGTTAGGTGGTGTACCATCTTTAAAAAATTTTCAATAAAGCCTACCATTCCTATTCTCCCCTTCTTACCCAAACTTATAGAATAAGCCTCCACACTCATTGTCTCCACTTCTCTCACATATGCCTCAACCCTTGGCAAAATGGCTTCTGCCTGAGTTTCTCAATTGCAACTGTTCTCCCCTGTTATCAGTGTCTTCTTTAATCACCAAATCTGTCCTCATCCTTCCCAACCTATCAGCTGCATTTGACACTACCAACCACCCTCTCCTCCTGCATATTCTTTCCTCTGAACTGTCTATAATTCTTTCTCCTGTTTCTCCTTTTACCAAATATCTTAACATCTCCTTGCCAGTCACCATAGCTGGCTGCATTTCATTACTCCTAACTGTGGGAGTTACTAAATGTTTGTACTGAACCCTTTCCTCTTCTCTTTCTCTCTCCTCTCTCTCTCTCTCTCTCTTCTCTCTCTCTCTCTCTCTCTCTCTCTCTCTCTCTCTCTCTCTCTCTCTCTCTCTCTCTCTCCCCTCCTATCTCCACTCTTTCTCGTTTACCTTACCAGTTCTCATAAGTTTAATTATCACTTCTACACAAATGACTGTCCCCTGAACTTCAACCCCACTTCATTAATTGCCTGTTGTGTATTCTAAGCTGGATGTCTCAGAGACATCTCAAATGCAACATTCCCAAAACTGAACTCCCTCTCTTTCTCCTCCAGTCCATTAGCACTTCCAACCTTCCCTAATTCTATCAAAGGCCACCATTTTTTCAGTCCCTCAGGTTTGTAACTTTAGTGTGCTCCTTGACTCTTCACAACCAAGCGACTGGCAATTCTTGTCAATTCGATCTCTACAATATTTCCACCATCTGACCCCCTCCAGTCTACTAAAATATAGCTACCACCTTAGTTTCAGGCCCTTACCACCCTTGTCCTAGATTTTTGCAACTGCCACCTAATTATAGTCTCTCCACCTCAAAGCTCTCCTTATTGTTCTGTCCTACACACTGCTGCCATTATGATTTTCCTTAAATGTAGATCTATGACATTCTCTACTCAATAAACCACAGTAGGCTTCTTATTGCCTCTAGGATAAACTACTTTTAAAAATAATTTTATATTATAAAAATATGTTTTTATTTATTTTTATAATTATTTATATTATAAAATATTTTTAAAATATAAAAATAATTTATTTGAATGTCCTTAACAACCTGGTTCCAAACGATCTTCCCAACTTCATCAGCACTCTGTGAGCAGCTGAACTGGCCTTCTCTCTTTTTCTCACATGCAACATTCCTTGCTAACCTCCATCATGGTTTCTATCACTCTTCTCCTTCACGACGTAACTCAAGCATCAGCATCACTTTTGACATGAAATCTTTCTTGATCCCTCCAATTACTGGTGACTTCTCTTTCAAAAGATCCTTTATGTAGTTATGTAGTTCAGGTATATTTCCATATGTATATAATGTATATTACGTGTACATATATTTGTACATGTATATATATATATATATGTATGTATACATATGCATGTTGTCTCCCACACTGGAACTTCAGTGCCTTGAGAATTGGGATTGTATCATTCTTCGTCTTTGTATGCCCAGCACCTAACATAGTGTCCAATACACAGTAGGTGCTTAATAAATGATTGGTGATTGAATAATGGATTGATGGAAAAACATTAGCAGGTTTGGGCATTAAGCATACAAAATAAGAGAGCCCATTTACCGATAACAGACAGCCCTTATTGGAAAAGAAATAGTTTGTCATCTTTAAAGACCTCACAAGTATTTCCTGGGGCTAAAAACAAAATCGAATCCATCAGTGAGTAATACCCTCCTCGATTCGTGTGCAACTTTACAGGGCCGTTAATATTGATTTGTGGGGGAGGCTTAAGTGGGAAGGGAGCTCACGTTAGCCTGATTTATTTCCCGCCCACAGGAGGGACTCAGAAGCCCTGCCCACCAAGCTCCAGCCAAGCCAGGCAAGTTAGCTCACTGAGGCTGGACTTCTGGATTGGAAAATTAACTAGCCCACTCTCAATTTCCCCTCCCTAGTGGTGGGTGCCCATGGAGGGGTAACAGGAAGGACACTGTATGAGCCAGGGCACCTCCCAAGGAAAGCAACTAGGTTGGAAGGAATATAGCCATCGGGCCATAAAAGGATGGAGTGAAATTGGGCTGAGGGAAATTTTGCACAAAGAAGAGGAAGAGACATAGAAGAGCCTGGTCTTCACATGTCTGAAGGGCTGTCGTGAGGAAGAGAAATTAGATTTGTTCTGTTTGGCACCAGGGTGTTGAACTAGGAACAATGGGGAAAGTTTCCGGGAAGCAGATTTGGCTTGGTATAAAGAAAAACTAGGTGGCGCAGTGGACAGAGTGCGGGCCTTTGTAAGTGCAAATCTGGCCTCAGACATTTACTAGCTGTGTGGCCCTGGGTGAGTCACTTAACTCTGTTTGCCACAGTTTTCTCACCTGTAAAATGAGCTGGAGAAGAAAATGGCAAAACCACTCCAGTACGTTTGCCAAGGAAACCCCAAATAGGGTCAGGGAGTGTCAGACATGACTAAAATGACTGAACAACAGCAAAAAGAAAAATTTCCCAAGAATCTTAGCTCCAAAGAGGAATGATCTGCCTCAGGAGACAGGGATTTTCCCAGGACTGGTCTGGATGACCACTTCTCAGGAATGGTGTACTGGGGGGTTATTTTTTCCAATAACAACAGTGGACTAGGGATCTCTAGGGCTAAAGTTCTTTGACCCCATGCTTGGGCCTGAGTCTGGAGAGAATATTTCCCACCACTTCCTTTCTTCCCTCCCCCCACCCCCCAAAAAGATTTGTCCAGATTCCCTGTTGCAAAAGGATCTCGTGAGAAGCAGTATGAGTCTGTAAAGATAGGGCTCAACAGAAAGCATAAAAATCCAGGTTCAAGGCCCAGAACCACCACTGACTAACCTGGTGACTTTAGACAAGGATTATACAGACATAACATCTTGAGCTACAAGAGACTTTTGGAGTCATCTACTTCACTTTACAAATGAGGAAGCTGAGAGGTAGAGAGGGATGGTGACTTTCTTAAGACCACACAAGTAACAAGCAGCCTAGTGAAGATTTGAAGCCAGATCTTCTGATTCCAAATACTGGGTGGTACGGTGACAGAATGATGGGCTTGGAGTCACGAAGACCTGAGTTCATATTCAGCCTCAGAACTAACTAGAAAAACTAGAAAAAGTTAAGACTAAGACTGGAAAAATTAAGAAGTGTGACTCTGGGAAAGTCACTGTGCCTCAGTTTCTTCACCTGTAACATGGGGATAATAATAGCATCGACCTCCCAGTGTTGTGAGGGTAAGATTAGATAACATTCGTAAAGTACTTTGCAAACCTTAAAGTGTTATACGAATGCTAGCTACTCTTACTGTTTCACACTATCCCCTCCGCTGGCCTCAGTTTCCCCATTTTCTACAGGATGGTGGTCTCTATGGTCCTTTCCAGTTCTGATATGATATGTTGTATGGTTCTGTAAGGCTGAGCCTTCTCATTTGTAAAATATAGGTAACAAAAAAATGGTTAACATTCATTTACCTAAATTATTACAAAGCACTTTACATTCCTTTCTTCCTCATACACTGAGACATTTATTATGCCCATTTTACAGGTGAGGAAATTAAGGTCCAAAGAGATGAAGTTACGTGCCAAAGGTTGCATACCAAGTCAATGTCAGAGTCAGGACTTGCCCTGGGTCTCCTGATACTAAGAGCTTCCTTCTATTCCTCAAAACTGGAACCTGGGCCAACTTTTGCCGGCTTTCTTGAATTTCACTGAGAGTGGATGCTGGGGACTGCTCAAAGGTTGCTCCAGAAAGTTCCACTCGGGGAGGAGGGGAGTGGGGAGGGGGTAGGAGAGGGGCAGAGCTGAATGTCGCTTTTGTAGTATGTCACCGGGGTTTGGCTGAGTTGCCTGTCCCGAACTACAGCCCCCAACTCTGGACTCTGTTCTTATCTTCACATCAAAGACCGAGGGGCAGAGATGACTAGGACCATCTAAGCCCAGATGGGAGCGGGGCACCCGAGGCAGACACAAATCTTAGAATTCAGCACACAGACTGAGGATGGTTTCTGTCTCAGCCCAACGTCTGGCCTGTGGGGTTTGGTGGCAGCCCAGCGCTATCACCCTCCTCCCTGTCTCTGCTTCTCTATCTCTGCCCAGAAAGCAGTGAAAGGTGACAGCCCAGGTGGAAGGTGACAGCCCAGGTGAAAGGCGACAGCCCAGGTGGAAGGCGACAGCCCAGGTGGAAGGTGACAGCCCAGGTGAAAGGCTCCCTGGGTCACCCCACCGAGAACAGTGAGGATAAAGTCCCCTATCCCCCCACCCTTCAGCCACGGAAGACCTGGGAGGGGAGGAAGGGGGGAGTCTTTCTTTCCAAGAGTTTCTTTTTACCTGTCGATCTTTTCTTGGGAGATTTCAGGCTCCTCGTCCGGCCCCCGGGGGACGACAGGCCGCTCTCGCTCATGGAGTCGTGCGTGGACGAGGCGCTGCCGGTGGCTTCGCTGTCCCGGATCATGCTCTCGTAGCCGCTGCTGCCGCCGCTGTGGTAGAACAGGGCCGTGCGGCCCATGGCCGGGGGCAGCTCCCCACTCAGGACGCTGCTGTTGTCGCTGCCGTGCCCGCTGCTGTAGCGCTGGGGCCGCCGCGGAGCCGTGATCTTGCTGTAGGGCGAGGGCAGGGCGGGCACCGGCAGCTTCTCGTCGCCCAGATTCACGCCGCTGTCATTCCCGCTGTCCGAATCCGCCGAGCTACGGGAATGGCCCCCTTTGCCCGAGCTCCCAGAGGCCAGCTCGTTCACGCGGCTGTTGGCAGCCCTCATGGCCTGCTTGGTGCCCATGATGGTTCCCCGGCTAGGCTTGCTGTTGACCCCAGGCACCGCACGCGGGGCCACCTTGCCGTTAGTGGGGCCACTGGGGCTCTTCCCCGCGGGCTGCTGACTCAGTGACTTCACAGAAGAGCTGAGAGCCCGCGACCCACTCGCCAGCAGGTTACGGCTCTTGCTTCCACCAGCTGGGGATTTGACATTCGCCACCCCCTTTGCGGAGCCGCCCTTGCAGGGGGTCACGTATGACGTTGGAGACACGGGAGAAGGGGCCACAGGGGGCACACCCAACCGCGGCACAGACCGTCCCTGCCTCCCAATGTTGCTGCCCCCGCCATCGGCCTTGGCTCCCCCCAAGCCTAGGCCCTCACACCGCTCGAGGGACATGTGACTTCCATAACGATGTACTACGTCAGGCTTGGCTGCTCTCGCCTTCAGGCTCGATGTGCTCTTGGGCAGAGAATGCTCACTCTTGATGCTGGCTTTGCCTTTCAGGCTCTCTGAAGCCAAGCCTGCACCAGGCCTGGGTCTTAAGTCAGCCTCTTCTTCCCCTCTGGAAGCAGGGGCTCTTGCAGGGTCCATGCCTCCCCTAGAAGGAGAAATGCCGCTTTTTTGCTCAAGGCTTGATTTCCGGACTGGTGGGGCAGGAGGTCCTGCCCCACTGGGCCTGGGTAAGAGACTCGACTTCTGGGGGCCGGTCTTCTTCCCCATAGAGGTTTTCAGGCTGCTGGTGGTCAAAGTAGAGTCAGGGCTATCTCCACTTCGAGCCACTGGCATCACACCCAGTGTGGTGGCCCCTCTCCTCAAGGGTGGGATTTGGGTCATGACCTCTGGTTTCTTAGCATGGTCCCCAGCTGACTTGCAAGACATTTCACATCCATCCACCACCCGCTGGGAACAGGCCAAAATTGTCTGAGACTTGGGGGGCCTATACCCTGCGGCCTCTCTGCATGGCATGTTTAAGGGGTCAATACTTAATGGAGGGTTGCTAGGAGATGACAGTGGGTCTGTGGAGTGGGTGCCCGGTGGGACGTCCACTCTCACTAGCCAAGGGTCATCAAATAGCCCACCTGGACTGGGCAATTCATGGCTGTGGTGCATGGCACCCACATAGTTGGGGGTTGAGGTAGTAGTTCTCAGAGTCCGAGGAAGACTAGAATGGATGGTTTGCATCTTATGGGTCACTTGCGGATTCCCACCCCTCCCTGCTCTCCTGGGCTGATTGGGGATCCTGGAGACACCTGGAGTGGGGGCAGCTTTGGTGGATCCCAAGGACTGAGGATTCTTGGCAATGGCAGGTGACAGCTTCTTGGAGCTAGTGCTCTCCAAGCTGTCCAGCTCTGAGACACAAAGCCCGCTGTCATTCAAGGAGTTCTTGAGGTTCCCTGGGGTGAAAGTGACAGTGACACCAGGAGAGTCCAAGGTGAAGTTCTCCCCGGGGGGGTCACAGGCAAAAGGAGATGATGTAGTGAGGACCTCCCCGGGGGGCATCACCTCACCATCCATGGTGCAGAGGCTGACCTCACTGAGCCAAGAGCTGATGGAAGAGCGGCGGCTTCCGGAGGGAAAGGCTCCCTCGGTGAATGGCAGGACGATGTCGATGTTCACGCCGGACGCCTGAGACGTGTAGGCATCAAACTCATCATTGATACTGCTGATGATGCTGACCGGGCGGGAGCCTGAGGCCAGAGCCTGCAGGGAGCAGTCACTGTTGAAACTGATGATGCTCGTGGGCCGGCCCGAGTCTACCATGCCACTGATTGACAGCTCCTCGACCACGGTGAACACCAGCTCGTCCTCGCCATTCAGCTCCACCGGCTGCTGTAGGGTCACTGTAGTCGTCAGGATGTCCCGGTCAAAGCACTTACCCCGGAAAGCCGAGTGGAAGCTGTGTACTTCCAGGGTGCTGGTGGACGGCGGTGGAGATGCCCCCTGGGCAGGCGGCATCTCCCCAGAGCTCACCATCTGCTTACTCATTCCTAGCGGAGGTGTCCGGACCCCACCGTCATCCAGCTTGGGATACATGTTGCTAGGAGGCGTGAGGTCCTTCTGCTGAGGGGGTGGGGGCGCTGGGCTGGGCAGAGGTCGCTTCCCGTACATGGCCTTGTCCTTGACAACTGGCTCTGTGGTAATGCTACAGTCTGGGCTCCTGGTCACTTCCGGCTTACAGGATCTCGACGAGTGTAGAGCTGGATCTCTCCCTCCATCTGACACCACATCTGATTTTTTCCCATCACCTCTAGTCACAGGATTGGGGATATCCACTTGGCCTTGGGAGGGGCTGCTTCCTGAGCAGGCACCATTGCGGGGAGGTCCTGCTGAGAAATGGAGGCCAGGCCCCTTTTTGGGGGATGCTGCCTCCAGCAACGCAGGCTTCTTGCACCCCCTCAGTGGGGAGGGTGGCTTCTCCTTGGCTGACTTGGCCAGGCCAGCCTCCGCACTGCCTGGACCATTGCCATTCCCTACCCCAGAGGAGTCGCCCCCACCAAAGCGACTGGGCTCCTCACTCCCATCAATGCACTCCAGTCTCTCCTGCAGCTCAGCAAACGTGTTACACTTGAAGTGGTCCTTGTCTGAGCTCCACGGGCCACCCAGCCCATCCTTGCCCCGCTTCCTATTGAGTGATGGGATAATGGGGACAAACTCAGGCGGGCCCTCATTGTCTGTGAGTTCCCGGTCAGACAGGGCGGCCCCGTTGGGCCCCACGTAGATGACGGTGTCACAGGACTGCTCGCTGCTGGAGGAATAATCAGGGTCACTGGAGAGGCCCAGGCCAGGGAGGTCGGGATCCAAAGCCACCGTGCGAGGGTGAAAAGGCCTCAGGTGTGGGGGTCTCCGTACTCGGCCCTCCTCACAGGAGCTCTCTCCTCCTGAAGAGCTGGATGCATACTGAAACACAAGGGAAGTGCCGTCAACAGTCCAAATCTCAGCTTCGCCCTATTAGCTCAGTAAGCTAACCTGGCTCCCATATTACTTCTATCCAAACTGAAGTTCAGGACCTTCCAAACCTACCAGCCTCAGTTTCCCCATCTGTAACTAAGGAAGGTTGATCCAGATGGCATCATTGTTTGCTGCTCAGTTGTTTCAATTGTGTCCCACTCTTTGTGACCCCATTTGGGGTTTTAGCAAAGACACCAGAGCAGCTTGCCATTTCCTTCTCCAGCTCATTTTACAGATGAGGAAACTGAGGCAAGCAGGGTTAAGTGACTTGCCCAGGATCACACAGGTATAGTAAGCGTCTGAAACCAGATTTGAACTCAGGAAAATGAGTCTTCCTGACTCCAGGCCTGGCGCTCTATGCACTGCACCACCCACCTGCACCCAAGATGGCATACAAAGTGCCTTTCAACTCCAATGCTCCATGTCCTGATCCCCATTCCACATCCTATATTCTAAAGAGTCCCCTCCCTCCACCACTTGGGGGTTCTGCATTTCTAAGGGCCCTTCCATTTCTTATGGTCTATGTTCCAACGTGCCTTCAGCCCTGGCCTTCAATGTTCTGTGGTCATAAACAGACCATCAGCACTCTCAATGCTGAGTTTGGAATTTAAGGATCATGGGGTGGGGGGGACAAAAAGCTGGTGGTACTTCTATGGAGCTAGACAGTCCAGCACTTATAGCCTCAGGAAATGAAAACTGTAGGTATCACACAGTCCCTTCCAAGAGGAGCAGTAACGTGGGGAAAGAGCCTGATGTCCTGGGGCGAGCACTAGGTGGGCATGGGAAGCAGAAGGCCTGAGGTCAAGTCCCAGCTCCAATGACCACTGAGTGACAGTCACAGGAAGAGCTGTGTTCGAGTCCTACCTCTGATACATCCTGACTATACGTGACCCTGGGAAAGTAATTTAGCCTGGCAGTGCCCCCAGACAAATCTCTAAAGTTATAAGCTTCAGAACAGGTTGACACATGCCCAGGTAGAAGGCATCCTCACCAAGAGGTCCCCACACTGATGGAATCCCAGGTCTGGTAAAAATAAGGATAATAGGGGCAGCTAGGTGGCACAGCGGATAAAGAACCAGCCCTAGAATCAGGAGGAACTGAGTTCAAACCTGGCCTCACACACTTACTAGCCATGTGACCCTGGGTAAGTCACTTAACCCCAATTGCCAAAAACAAAACAGAAAATAAAATTGGGCAGAATCATGCTTGCTGTGACATCTTCCCAGGGTTGTGGGGAGGTTCAAATGAAGCAAGGGCTATAAAGATCATCATCTCATAGCTATAGAACTTAGAAACCATCAAGCCCAACCCTTCCATCCTGCAAATGAAGAAACAGCCCCAGAGAGGTAAACTGCCCAACAATTAAATATCTGAGGTAGGATCTGATCCCAGGTCTTCCTGACTCCAAGTCCACTGCCTTATTTACAACACCCCACTGTCTCTCTCTTAGGCCTCAGCTTTCCCACCCGTAAAATGGGAAGGGTGTTTTCTAAACTATGAAGGGGCTAGATATGTATGGCTGCTGTTGTGATGATTCTGACCCAGCCGAGCCCCAGCTCAGGGGGTTGACGCACCTTGGACTTCTTCTTTCTCATTCGGTGGATGCGGGAGGCAAGTTGCACTGTGGTGAGGGTCTCTGCATAGTTGGCCGGGGAGTCAGAGATGTGGGCGATCATGGTGGTCCTGCAGTTGATGTTGCCCAACGACTCTCTAAGGAGCATCGTCAGCTTGTTGTCTCTGTAGAGCACAGGCAAAGTCAGTTCCGAGGCCTTCTCACCTAGAAGTGACTCCTCCTCCTCCAAATCCCTCATGCCTCCCAATCTGACTTCTGCTCTAATCACATTCAATACCTATTATGAACTTACGTGCATACATGTGACAGGATGATGGGCTCAGAGTTGGAAGGGACCATCGAGTCTAACCACTGTCATTTTACTGAGGCCCAGAGGAGTTATGAAAAAGTTAGGGTCATAGAGATAGTAACTGTCTGAATCGGGATTTGAACCCATGCCCTCCTGACTCCAAGTCCAGCGCTCTATGCACTATACAACTTAGCCACCTTGATGGTGAGTCATGGGAAGTGTTAGACTTGGGAGTTAAGAGGCCTGGGCTCTAAGCCCAGTGCTGACACCTAATTGAGCAAATGACTCTCCTCACTGATTTACTGGGAAGAAAATGCTTCATAAACTCCAGAGTATTAGAGAAATATGGGCCGTTACTGCTATTCTCACCATGGACTTTCAGGAGGGCTCTCAGAGATCCCCGAGTCAGAGATAGTTACACCTGCCCACTGCCAACCTCAGAGCTAACAAAGGGTCAGGGCCGCTTCCCAGGACAGGACCCACCTATATCCTGTCCTGGGAATGCACACATACTCCCACACCCACCGTTTAAAGATAATCAAGTCCCCTCCTATCATTTTACAGATGGAGAAACTGAGACCCGGAGCAAGGAAGGTACTGGCACAAATTCAAATGGACAGGACCCCTCCACTTCCTGTAGGATGCCAGAGAGGAGATCATCCCCATCATTTTACAGACAGGAGAAATGGAAGCCCAGAGTGATTTGCCAAAGGTCACACAAAGGAGTCAGTGTCAGAGGCAGAAATGAAAACCCATTCTTCGCACTCTCACCTCAGGCCTCTTGCCCATAAGCTAACTAGACAAGATCCAACCAAGGCAGGCACAAGGCCAGGAAGCGACAGATGCCTGAACTGGACCAGAGATGGAACCAGCCTAGGGTATTCAAGAGCAAGGGGTCCCAGATCACCATCTGCCTGATTTAACAGCAGCTAGGTGGTGAGGTAGAGCGCCAGGCCTGGAGTCAGGAAGATGTGGGTTCAAATTAGATCTTCCATACTTCCTAGTTGTGTGACCCTGGGCAAGTCACTTAACCTCTGCTTGCCTCAGTTTCCTCACCTGCAAAATGGAGATCATAATAGCACCTACCTCCCAGGATGAGGATCAAGTGAGATAATAACTGTAAAGTGCTTAGCACAGTGCCTAGCACATAGTGAGCTCTATACAAGTACTATTATTATTAATTAACACTAACTGAAGCAGTGAGCAGGTAGCAAAGCCTGTTTTCCCCTCATGCTATGCCAGCACAGACCAGAATCCCAGGTGGCACCTTCTTTAGGATAAACAAAACATTTAAGTGAACCTAGCATTTCCCAAGGTCTCATTTCTTCTGTGCATCCCCCTGGACCTTCTGATAAGCCTAAAGATCTGAAAAATGACTTTGGATAGCATTCAGCAGGCATTTTTGTGAGGCATTGGAAGATCCGAGACATCGTTACTTGCCTAAGGCACACCGTGAGTCATAGGATCTCAGGGTTGGAAGGGACCCTGGAGGTCTTCTAACCCAACCTACACATGAACAAGAATAACCCCTTTCTACCAAGCAGAGGTCATCAGGCTTCTACCTGAATACCCCTGGTGAAGGGAAGTTCACTCTCTCCGTGAGACATCCCATTCCCATTTTAGACAGAGAGTCAGGATTTTTTTTTTCTTTACACCAAGCCTGAATTTGTCCCTCTGCACATCTCCCCACCTACTCATCACTCCCTCTTCTGCCTCCTGGGGCCAAACAGAATAGACCTAATCACTCTTCTTCATGACAGCCCTTCAAATACATAAAGGCAGTCATCACATCTCCCCTAAGTCTTCTCTGTCAGGCTAACCATCCCTGAGTTCCTTCGATCCATCCTCACACGGCATGCCCTCCAGTTCCATCCCCACCCTCCTTGTCCTCCTCTGGACATGCTCCAGTTTATCAATGTCCTCCCTGAAAGGTAAGGCCTGGTCCTGAAATCCAGATGTCATCCGGGACAGCAAGACGATCTCCTCCTACCTAATCCTAGGCATGATGCTTCCTTCCATTAATGCAGCTGAAGACTGAACAGCTCCTATATTTTATAGGTTGTCACATCATACTGTTGGCTCATATAGAGTTTACAGCCCTCTAAAACATCCAGATCTTTTTCACATGAGCCGTTGCCAATGAGTAGATACGGGGAGAGCAGCACTCAGATTTTGAATGTCCCGAGACTCAACAGGCTGAGCTAAACCAAATAAAATGAAAAATCTGAAGGGTCAAAAGGTGCATCACATTTCAAGCTCAAACTTTCATCTGCATTTAGTGCCTATTCATACAGCGGACAGCCAGAGAGAATCCTAGATCTGGAAAGAATCTAGTTTAGCCTCATTTTACAGATGGGGAACCTGAGGCCCAGAAAAGGCAAATGTACTTACTTGGCTGAAGGCCACAAACTGAATCAGGGGCAGAGACGAGACCCAAACCCAGGCCTCTTGACTCCTTGGTAGGAGAGAAGAGTGCACAAAATAAAGGAAGCCCATCTGAGGCCACTGGGGAAGACAAGGACAGTTCACCTACCCAAGCCTCCATGACCACAAACTTTCCATCTCACCTAGGGCCTTGCCAAGTGGAGGATGCTCATGGGTTTCTAATGTGTGTTTAGTCCTTACAAATGGGAATATGTGGGCTTTGAGAAGTTCCACATGCATGCAATTATACTCCAATAGGACTTTACCCCACTGAACAACCTCACCTGGCCACAAACTATATACACATTTTGTCCCAAAAAACCATGTATTTGAGAAATCTGCATTCTCAAGAAATGCACAGAGTACAGTGGTTTAAGGTCCAAGGGATTCACGATTTAAACATTTTTAATGGTACCTTAAGCTGTGAACGATTGTCCAAAATTTATTAAAATGAAATAGAATGTGCAATCTTACATATTAATAGGCATGTAAGGTTTTGCTGGAATAATTCTTTTAATTCTTACAGAATGGCCCACATAAAATATTCATAATTATTTTATAATTAGAGTTTTATCATTGCATATTTAGAGTTTTCACAACCATAGGTAGAATGCAATTTTAGATTTTATAATTATATAATGCAAATTTTAATTTGGAGCTTTTGTGGGCAAAAGTTTTACTGGATAATTGTAAGTACTTAATGAATAAAACTGAAAAAAGTTCTGAGTAGCATATTAAATTATCCTGGGGATTCACAACACGGTTTTTGCTGTTGTTGTTGAAAGGGGCTGGAAGACTGAAAAAGAAAAATTGGGAACCGCTGTGTATCAGTAAGGCAATAATCACAATATAGATGATAATTGTCAAAATGCCTCTCCACATAGAAGGTAGAAGAAGTAACCATTTATTCAGACACCAGAGGACCACAGAGGAAGGAGCAGTGGACCAGAAGACCATGGGCTTCCTCAGTTTCCTCATCTTTAAAATTCCTATGCTGCCTATATAAATGGGATTGTTGTTAGGAAAGCACTTTGTGAATCGTACAGCCCAACAGAAATGCGAGCCATCGTTCTTACAGCCTTAGGGTTCTATCAGTATACACGAAATATCCAAAGAGCCAGAGGAGGTTAGATGTTCTATGGAGGATTTATAGAAAGTTGTAAATCCCAAACAGTCAGGATAAGAGGTGAAGGAGGGGTAGCAGAGTGAAAGAAAAACCCACTTTGATAACATCACAATCCCAATTTCTACAGGAAGCTGCTCCCAGTCCCTCTTAATTCAAGCGTCATCTCTGTGAATCAATTGCCATTTATCCTGTATATGGTTTGTTTGTACATATTTGTTGGCTTGTTGCTTCTCTCATTAGATTGTGAGGTCCTTGAGGGCAGGGATTGTCTTTTGTCTCTCTTTGCATCTCTGACGCTTGACACAGTGTATGGCACATAATAGATGCTTGATAAATGCTTATTGACTGACTGATAGATCCATAAAATACCAAGGTACTGTTCTTTTGCAGAAAACTAAGACCTACAGGTCTGAGTGACCTGAGCTGTGGGCCCATGGGAAGACTGACCGATATACGAGGTGTGTATAGTCATTCACTCACTTGTATGGCACGTGCTTTGCACCGTTGATTAAGGCCAAGATCACATTGCCCAAGGCAGACAGAGACAGGCAGAGGGAACCACCAGCTTCCCGGTTCTTGCTCAGCACTTTTTCACAACTCCCCAGATCGATGAGGTGCAAACGGCTACGTCCGCCTGACACTGAAACCAAAGAAAGGGAAGACGTTATCCTAGGAACTGAAGGACTCTGAATACAGCTCTGGACCAATTCAAAGAACTGAGAACTAGTGGCCCCAACTGGATAAGAATGACAAATAAACACTAGCAGAACTGCATTCAAATCCAGCCTCGGACTCTTACTAGCTGTTTGACCCTGGGCAAGTCATTTAGCCCTGCTTACCTCAGTTTCCTCATCTGTAAAATGAGCTGGAGAAGGAAATGGCAAAATACTTCTATACCTTTGGCAAGAAAACCCCAAATGGGGTCACAGAGTCAGACACAATTGAACGACTGAACAGCACTAAGTGACGTTTCACTAAAACCAAGAATGAGTCTCAGGGTCAGCCTTCAGATTGACAAATGGACAGAACTGAACAATAGTGGAACCCAGCTCCTTGTCTAAAGAGAGGGATTGAGCAGAGGGCAGGCAGCCTGTGCATGTGTATAGACCACAGTTGGAGCTCCCAGCCTCTCTTCTGACACTGAGAGATGGGCGCTTAGGAGGCCTGATAACTCCTGAGGTCTTTAAGATTCACAGAGAGAAGGAGAGAGACAATTTTCAGTCTTGAGGTGGACATGACAACGACTGTCAAGAGCGTCAGCTCCAGAATAGAGATCAGGGCCTAACATGAGGATTCCCTTCAAATCTAAATGGTCCATGACCAAGAGAATGCCAAGTCCCAATGTCTGGCCTGATTGTTCTGAGACATTAAGTTCAATGACATTCTAATGCAAGGAAAGACTATTGGATAGATAGATGGATACAAAGGTGGTTAGAGAGACAAAGAGGTAGACAGGCAGATTGATGGATGATGCAGAGAGAGAAAGAGAGAGGGAGAGAGAGAGAAATAGGAGAGGAGAGAGAGAAGAAAGGGGGGGGGGGTGGTAGAGCAGGCATTTATTAAGTGCTTCCTATTTGCCAGGCATCCAGCTTCGCTGTCTGGTGGCTGGACTAGCATGAAAGACAAAGGACTTGGGTGGAGGACTGGGGTTGACCACTTTGGTTTACAATAGAGTCAGTTGTCATGTGAGGATTATACTCCTGATTCCCCATCAGCAGAATATGCCCATTGAGGGATTTTTTCTCAGTAGCAGAGATGGGTCACACTGAACTATCCATACTCTTATGCTCAGTCTGGGGTTGGGGGGTCATGACTCAGTCTAGGGCCAGAGGACAAAGCCTCACCCCAGGAACTCAGTGCTTAGGAAAATGGAAACACTTAATAAATACACTCATATTCTCTCTCCCTCTGTCTCTGTCTCTCTCCCTCTGTCTCCTTCTGTCTCTGTCTCTGTCTCTCTGTCTCTCTCTGTCCCTAACGGGGTCACAACAATAACCTCAGCCTCATGCTCAATGTCCTCTTACAGTGTACAGCCATGAGAACTTTGTAGCATTCTGTGCATTTGTAGTATCTATGGAAGGTCCTAAACCTCAGAACAAAACCCAGAAGGGGAGGGGGGAGGGAAGAGGAGGAGGGAAAGGGGAAAGGAGACCTACTTCCTCCTTTGCCACACTTCTCCATCCGGTACTGGTAGATATGGAGGGTGAACAGCATGTGTGAGTTCCTTCGGTCCTCTTCATCACAGTCAGCCCGGCTGGTGCTCCGGGCAGCCAGTGCTGCATCCAGGAAGAAGGCAGCTTTCTCTGCAGTCGGAGCCCGGAGCTCACTCTGGTTCTGAAGCTGAAAACCAAGGAGGAAGAGGCTCATTAGACAGAGGCCTGACTGGCATTTTTTGTCAGACAGATTAAGTCTCGAGGGCTATCAGAGAAACAAATATGTACAGCCAGGGAGAGGGGATTAAAAATTAAAGGCAGGATCTTTCTTTCTTTTTAAGCTACCTTAGAAACTGTTGTAATTATCCTCAGATTAAAAGGAAGACAAGAGAGGGAAGGGATTGGCTTGGCCAGGGCCTGCCATGCTGCTCTTTATACCTGGGTTCCACAAACAGGATCCTCTCGAAGGTAAACCCCAGGAGACTGGCCATCCTGAAGGCTGCCACTAGCTACGTCACCTAACAAATCCTTGAGGTTTTCATCTTTGCCGCTAATCTCTACGGCTGAAACGCGCACAGAGAACCGGGTTCCCGTCTTTTCTTTCCGCTCATTGATCAGCTTAAACAACCAAGAAATGGCACAGGGCACAATCCCCAAGCTCTGGGTGGAATGATCCTTCCCAATCATGGTATATGACTTCCCTGCAGGGAATGACAAGAAAGAAAAGGCTGAGGAGTTATTGTCAAGTGATGGGGAATGGAAACACGTACTGGAGGGACCCCATGCTCTGGACACCAGCTATACCAGCCCCAGTGCCAAGGGGCAGCCAGCCCCTTGTCCCTCAAACCCAGGCCCAGACTGAGTCCCGACCACATCATCCAATTAAGCCTCGGTGCGTTTTGACCACAACCCCACTCATTGAAGTGAAGAAGAAGGGGAATAAGCACTTACATAATGCTTATTATTTCTGGGCACTGATCTAAGCACTTGTACAAATATTATCTCTTGTGATTCTCTGGGATAACCCTGGGAGGTAGGTGCTATTTATTATCCCCATTTTACAGTTAAGCAAACTGAAGCAAACAGAGATGGAGTGACTCGCCCAGGATCACACAGCTAGTAAATGTCTGAGGGCAGATTTGAACTCAGGTCCTCCTGACTTCAGGCAGCTCCAGCTGCCTCAGTGACTTATCCTTTCCCCAAGGCCATGAGAGGTCAGGATCTATTTCAAGACAGATCTATTAGTATTGATTAATCACATCCTTCCCTCTAACTCAATCCTGTAACATATTAATTTCCAAACTCATCCGGTCTTTCTGATACATAGGAATATGGAAATTCTAGAGCTGGAAGGGACCTTTAAAGGTCATCTTGTCCTGGGGTGCTTAGATTTCAGGGGGTTTGTGAATTTAACAGTTTTCCTTTGTAATTGTATTTTATTTAATGGATTTAAAAATATTATTCTGAGAAAGTGTCCATTGACCCCACCATACTGCCAAAGGGGTCCACAATATAAAAAGTTAAGAATCCCTGCTCTAGACCAACTGTCTCATCTTACAGACAAGGCAGCACATTAGAATGGACAGAAACCCAGAGGAAGTTAGGAGAGACCTTGTTTTCAAATCTTGCCTGCAATACCTGGCGGCGAGACCCATCTAACAAACATGTATTAACCACCCACTTGGAGGCTCTGAGCTTTAGTTTCCTCCTCTGCAAAATGGGAGCCATGCCATGCCTCATAGAGGTTATCTTTGAGGATTCAGTGAGATGATGCGTTAAGCATCTTACAAAACATAAAGCCCCATGCAAAGATCAGCTAGAATGATGAGGATAATGATTATGATGATGGTGGTGGTGATGGAACTTAGGCCCAGGAGAAGAGTCCAAGGCAACATGGGCCGATGTGGCAAAACAGGATTTGAACCCAGACCTTTTGACCCTAAATCCAGTATTTTTACAATTATTCCACAAAACAGGACCCAGCACGTCAACCCCCTCGATGCCCCTTGAGCTCCTCAGGTTCATTATTCAACCTCCTCCCCCATTAAAGTTGAAGGTTTTAATGCTGGAGGAATAAACCTGGGAAGTTTGCAAAGCTAATTAAGAAGAAATCCCCATCTCTTTCCAGACTCCAGCTTTATTGTTCCGGGAGCTGACAGCATGTAATTACCAGACTGACGGAGTCATTAACGGAAGGGAAACTGGGTGCTCACCAAGCCTGACATGGCCAAAGCAGAATATGCAGCCATCAGCACCATTCACAACTGACTGGATCACGTCTGCCACTGTCCCGGAGCACACCTCGGCCTGCAGGAGGGGAGACGTGAAGGTAGGAGCGGGTGAGGGCCTACTTGTTCCTGCTCACCACCCCATCTGCCACCAGAATCAAGAAGTATCCATAGAAAAGACCGTCATTGGGTCTCCTCTGGAACAGAAACCAAATCTTCCCTTTGGGCAATTTGCAGGTATTTATTAAGCACCTACTGTGTACCAGGTAGTAGGGAGACAAAAACCAAAAGTGAGATAGTCCCTGTCCTCATAAAGCATATGATACTTACTTGGGAGACTGGGGTATTGGAAAACAATACATATGCAGATAAACAAATACAAAACAGATAAAAAAAATTCCAGTGGGACCATAGAGTATGAGCTCCTTGAGGGCAGGCAGGAGCTGTTTTGTCTTTCTTTGCACTTAGTACAATGCTTTGCATGTAGTAAATACTTTATAAATGCTTGTTGACTGACTGACTGACTGATGCAAAGAACTGAAAGATTACTCTCAAGCTGAGCCCTTGAAAGGATCCAGGGAATAACAGTGGAAAATGTGATTTATTATTCCATGCAGCACACACATGATGACGCATTCAGGGTAAACCCAAATATAGTCAAAAATGGCACGCTCACATAATATACATGTAAACATGTGTCCTTACCCATGAGCATGTATAATGTGGGCACCAATTTTTAAAATCAGGTTTTTATATTCGTGAATCTCATGGTATGCAAGCTGTGCTAGGGAGAAAGGGAGAATGAACTTTGGGGCCAGGTTTATGCATCTCTTCCAGCACCATGCAGTGGGGAAGGTATGTGGCGTAAGAAGGCAATAGCCACTACCACTAGCCCTAAGGAAGGAGCCATCTTCTCCCCACCTCCTTCTGTGGTTGCCCAGAGCCAGTGTGGAAAAGCTGAATGAGCTGAGACTTGCTTGCTGTTTCTAAGCTGGCCCTCCCAGCTCTGAGCATATTGACAGGAGACCAAGAGAGCCAAATGAGATCTATGGCTGAGCAGCAATGGGGCTCTGCACAATCTGGTTCCCTGTGCGGAGTCTCACTCAGCACCCTGTACTGAGGACTGCCTGAGGTCTTGAAGGCCAACACAACACACAATAAAGTGGCAATAACTTCACATCACAAGGTCAATGCTTCCCTGATGACACCTTCTGAGCCCTTCCCTGTTGTCTAGAGTGGACCATGTTAGAGATCCCGAGAACCTGGCATCTAGCTTCAGAGACCCGAACAGGCCAAAAAACCACCGACTTCGTACAAGAAAACATGAACGTTCCGCAGTCTCGCCAGGTTTCAGCACTGCTGGTGGAATGAGAAACCGCCTGGTCTTCAGGACCTCATTTTGAGCCCTTGATTCTCTCTCCTTTACAGGAGAACGAAAACACTCTTCTCACCACACCCAGAAAAACACTACAAACATTGGGAGGCAGCTTCAAAAGCCAAGTTCCAGAGGTCCCAGCCTGGCCCTTCCCTCAGATGGCCCTCACTCACCTGAGCAGCATCCTGCGGGAAGACTGCATCAAAAGCAAACATCTTCGGGACCGCACCTGCTGTTCTCCGTGAGCCCCCATTGGCTGGGGAGCTAGCGGCTGGGTCGTAGAGTGTCACCTGTTTCTTCCGGGAATCCACCTTCAGGAAGGACATGGGCTCGGAAGAGTGAGGGGCACCCGGCGACGTACAGATCCGCACCATCACCTTCACCTGGGAGGGAGAGAGGCAGGACATGGCTCTCTAACCAAACCTCAAGCTGAGGCCACTGAGCTCCTGGGCATTGGCCCTGCTCTGCCAACTCATCCAGGATCCCACCCTGCTTCCCAAATACAGCAGGAGACAGAGCAACAGGAAAGCTTGAAAACCTTATTCATATGCCCGACACTGAAAGCACTTTCTCAATATAATTAAAAAAAAAAGACAATTTGTATAGTGGAAGGAGCCCTGAATGCAGAGTGTGGAGAGACTAACCGTGTGACCATGGGCATGTCCCTTAAACCTCTAACCCTCAGTCTCTTCTACTGTAACATAGGAAAAATCAATACCTCTAGTGCCAAATGAAATTATGTATGTAAACTGTTTTTCAAACCTTAAAGTATTACCCAAATGTCAGTAATTATTGGTCTATCAAGAGCTCGTATTTCTCGAGTACCTAAACATTTATAAATGGCTTTCCAACAACAAGTCTGTGGGGCAGGGAGTCTGAGTGTTCTTAACTCTCTTTTGTAGATGAAGAAACTTGAGACTTACAGAATTTCACCGTTAGCACAACAGAAATTATGGGAACCTTGTTGGCAAAGGCCCATTCCATCCTAGAGCTCATGGTAGGGAAGGAGAGCAGATACAGTCTTGGTTTGACTGGCACCCTAGTCACAGTGTTCATAGGAAAGCTATCTAGGATCCAATAATCTCATATTTTTCAGGGAAAGGCCGCCCAACATGGATAGGAAGCTCTCAAGAATGAAACTCTGGAGACACAGGGAGAATGATTCTGATGAGGAGGGAAGGGGGCTGCTGCTCAGTCTCTCCCCCTGTGAAGCTGCTGGTGTAGCTCAGGGGTAATCATGGGACCCGGTGCCAAGCAAAACCAGTCAGCCAGTCAGTCAACAAACATTTACAAATACCCATTATAGGTTACTCCTGGGCCTGGAGTCAGGAAGATCTGAATTCAAATCCAGTTTCAGATACTTATAGTTATGTGACCTTGAGAAAGTCACTTAACCTCTGTTTCAGTTTCCTTACCTGTAAAATGGGGATGATAAAAGCATCTACTTCCCACGGTTGTTGTGAGAATCAAATGAGACACTTTATAAAGCACTTAGCACCGAGTCTGACATTTAATAAACGCTCTATAAATGCCATTATTATTTTTTTTATTTTGTTTGAAGGACAAGGAGGCAAACATCACTGGGTCAAAGAGTATGTGGGAGGGTAGGTATAAGATATAGTAGGAAGGTTGTGAAGGGCTTTGAACACCAAACATAAGATTTTATATTTGATCCTGGAGGCGACAGGGAGCCATTGGAGTTTATGGAGCAGGGGAGTGACACGGTCAGACACGCATGTTAGGAAGATCATTTTGACAGCTGAGTGGAGGATGGGCTGGAGTGGCGTAAGGAGGCCAACCAGCAGGCTATTGATGACGGTGTCAGGGGAAGGAAGTAGCGGCACCAGGGGAAATACAAAGGCCAGGTGGCTGTCCTCACTTCTGTGAAGCTTATAGTCTAGTAAGGGATAAGACACAAACGGAAGTAACTAGAACACAAAATAATTCATGATAAGTGCAATCGAGGAGTGAGTGCTGCATGAATTTTTTTCCTCCTCACTAGACTATGAGCTCCTCGAGGGCAAGAACTGTCCTTCACCTTTCTTTGTATCTCCACTGCTTGGTACAGTGCCTGGCACATAGCAGGCACTTAATAAATTCTTTGCAATTGACTTATTGACTGGAGGGGAAACTTTGTGAGCAATTCAGGGATCAGTGCAGGCTCCAAAGAGAAGGTTGCATTTGAGGAGTGGTAGGAACACAGCAGGAGGAGAAGGGTGATGAAAGAGGGCATTTCACAGGTAGGCAAAAAAAGATAAGAAATTACAGGGTGGCTTCCAGACTCAGGCATGTGGATGCACTGCATTGGAGCAGCCAGGGAGAGTGCTGGGTAGTAGGGAGAGAGCCAGTGATTCAAAGTCAGAAGGTTTGGGCTTGAGAACCAGCCTTGCCACTTACTAAATGTGTGTGACCTTAGACAAGTCATTTCCCTATTTTCCCCCTCTGTAAAATGACTGAGTTGGATTAGATCATCCCTAATATCCTTTCTTATTAATTATCCTGTGGGGCAGTGAGTCGTAACGGCTGCCTCTCTCCTGCCTGTTCTGATGAAACTACAGTAGGTCTGTATCTGTTAGAGGGAGCAGAGGGGATGTAGTTGCATCTCAGCTGTTAAAGGGTTTAGTGAGAGTAGCTTCCAAAAAGCAGCTTCCTCCCCCCTTTCTGCCTTGGGGCAGTGCCTCAAGGAAGGAAGGAGAAACAGAAAGAGACTGAATTCTAAAGCCGGAGACCTTGTCCTTACCACAGGGAACCCGCCCCCTCGCCAGCCCTGCACTCCAAAGCAGTTAGGAAGGGAGGACACCATCTCATTCAGGCTTCTATAGATCTGGGCTGTCAGACACGTTCTCTTTGCTGGATCATTAGGAGGTACAACTAAGAGGTTGTCTCTTGGTACAGCTCTTTGTGCCCAGGAAGAAAGAGGATTCATTCAAATCATCAGCCAGCCTGAATGCTGTCCAGAAGGCCTAACAAGACCCCCAGAGCCCTGGGGCCATCTGCTGCTTAGGCCTGAGCTGGCTCAGACACCCATTAGCCTCACTTAACAGAATAAATGCATTGGTGGGGAGGGGTTGGTGGGCGGGGCTGCCTAGGAAGCAAATTTCTGCATATCAAATCATATTTTCACATCGATTTTTGTCGCAAAATTGGAGATGCTCTCCTTTGGGGGACAAATGCTCCTGACCGTGTTCAGAAGCTTGGAGAATAATGGACTCTGTATGGCGCAGGGATGGATTTGGAATAGAAAGGATCTGAGTTCAAATCCTGACTCTGTCACTTTACCTGTGTGACACTGACCAAGTCATTGTACACTTTTTGGGGCCTTAGTTGCTCAGTTGTAAAATGAATTGGATTAGATGACCTCTACCTCTGAGATCTCTTCCATCTCTAAATCTACGATTCTGTGATTTTTTTTGTCTTTTCATATCTAAACAAGACAATTCATGTTAACTCTCCCTCTGGAACATCTCTCCTCAGGGGCCATCTCCAGTCACTCTGACCGATATCTTGCCACTGGGCCCAGATGGCTCTAGAGGAGATAGTGAGGCCGGTGACTTTGCGCAGCTCTGCCTCACTTAAATCCAATTCACTTGCAAGTCATGACATCATCTTCCTGATGCCAACAACAATATTTCTGCTCCAATCTTTCATCCTCATCCTGACAGTTGCCTCATTACTTTAATTACCATCTGCTTAGACTACTATAGCCTCCTTACAGACCTACCTATCTCCCTTGTCTCTTTTTCCAATCTTTCACGCCCTTGCCAGTAAATTTTTTCTGTGTCATTCCTTTGCTCAAAAATCTTCACTGGCTCCCTACTACCTCCAGAGTACAAGTCAGATTTCTACAAGTCACATTCACAGGGCCCTCCAAAATCTAGCATCACCATCCTTTGCCTCCTCCATTCACTCCACACTATTCTCTATCCCCAACACAAGCCCCTCATTTTCATTCAGCCATCTACGCCTTTCCTTTTAGTGTATCCTATACCTGGAATGTATGGGGTGTTCAGGAAGGACTAGCCTGTCAAGCCCTCTTCAGGGCTGCTTGTCCAGCTTTGGTGTACCCCTTCATCCAACCTGTGGCTCCAAGAAGCTGCAGCATGTGTAGCGGCCACACCCAGGCTCAACCAGGTTGAGAGTAATCTGCAAGCCTCGAAACTGTCAGTGAGTTAGAGGGGTGTCTACGCCAAGCCTGGGAAGACTCTTCCTAGCAAAATGGGCAGATAAGAACAGTTTTGTCCAACAGCCATGAAGGCAGCTGAAGCAGGCACTGTGGACTGTTTAGAGCCTGGTCAGGCACCAAAGATGCCAAGGGCATCTACTTCATCCTAGGCCATTGTATTGGTAATTAAGGTGGGACTTTTTTTTTTTTACTGTTTTAGAATGCTAAATCAATTAAGTGTCTTTGATTAAGTCTTACTAAGTGCAAAGCTCTAGGCACACACCTTTTGCTAACTAGGTGCAAAGCCCCAGGCTCACACCCTTTTGCTGATTAGGTGTGAATGCTTTGAGCCCTGAACAGAATACAAAAACTCAGTGGTTAGCATTTTGTCTGGGGCTCTCACTCATGGAGGAGTGTTGATACGGTGACTCTCGGAAGCCGTTGTTAAGAGCCCCCCAGATGTTTTCTTTGGGGCTCTCACTAGAAGAGTGACTCTGGGCAAGCTGTCATAACTGCCCCCCCCCACCCCAACTGTACTGTATGCTTGTAATTTGTTTGTATTCGCTCTGAAGTTTAGGTTGTTGGCTTTTCCTCCTGAGCTGACTGAATGATATTTGTATGTTGGATTAAAGTGAGATTGTTAACCCCTTAAAATTACTTTCCTTAATAAAGCAGATCAAAAGAACCTGTGTTGGTGGCCTTCTGGGTGCTGGCTATTGTTGGTTTTACACAGCCACAGTAGCGGCTAGCCGAGTTGTTGCTACATCCATGGCCAGTCTCCTTGACCTTTGTCCTGCCACTGGACTTTGATGACTCAGGAAGAGAGAGTGAGGCTGACAACTTTTCAGAACTGACTCACTTAAATCCATTTCACAACTAAATCCAACTGGTTCCTTCAGAAACAAAGGATGAACAACAATGTACCTGGAACATCCTTCGTCTCCCTCACTCATACCCTTATCAAATTTTACTCATCCTTTAAAATCCAACTAAAATGATACCTCCTACAAGAAGCCTTCCCTGATTCCATCCCCCGAAACCCCCAAATCCCAAGGCAGGAAGTATTCTGCCATGAATCTCACCTAGTGTTTTTACACGTGAGGACACAAAATAAATTACTGTTGGAGTTGGGCCTAGAATCCACATCTCACAACTCCTGGCCTAGTGCTCTTCCTACTGGACAACATCATCTCTCCAAGCCTTCACGATCCCATTTGGGGGTTTCTTGGCAGAGATACTGGAGTGGTTTTGTCATTTCCTTCTCCAGCTCATTTTACAGAGGAGGAAACTGAGGCAAACAAGGTTAAGTGACTTGCCCAGAGTCACACAGCCAGTAAGTGTCTGAGGCCAGATTTGAACCCAGGCCCAGAACTCTAGCCGCTGAATCATGACCTGTACAGTGTCTCTCATATGCTGACTTAATATATAAATGAACCACAGGCTTCAAGAATTAGGTGGCACCTTAACAGCCAACCCCCACACCAAAGGAATTCTCACTATAACATATGCAAAAAGTGGTCATCCAGTCTCTGCTCAAAGACATCTAAGGAGGGGAAACTCCCCGTTTTTTCATGGTAGCCCATTTCACTGAACAGATGAATAATTCAGAATGGAATAGCACTAAAATGGGTAATCTGCAATAATCCATGTATACCACGAGTGTTGATGCATTTACAAGTTCAAATTTCAGTTCTGGTGAAGTAGAAGGAACCCAAGCAACAGGAGCCCAGGACTAATATCTCCCCTATTATCTTATTTAATTCTCCTAAGCAGCTTTGTAAACTAAGGTCCATGGAGGGCATCAAACCAGAGACATCGTAGGACCATAGATTTCAATTTGGAAGGAACCTCAGAGGTCTTTGGGTCCAACCCCCTCAGTTAACAGATGAGAAAACTGAGACCAGAGAAATGAAATAATTTTCCCAGCATTATACAGCTATTAAGTATCTGAGATGGTATTTGAACTCAGGTCTTTGTGCTTCTAAGGTCCAGCTTTCTAGCCATTAGCTCACCTAGCTGTGAAGCAGCCCAACTCAGTGCCTCTTTCAAGCAAAGCCTGGGCATGGAGGGTGTGGTAGAAGGGTCAGTTGTGGACTGGACTACATGAGGCTCTCTGATTTACCTCCGGTGCCAAGGTTTCATCGTTCTATGGTTGTATCGTGTGGATTCTTGCTTCTGATGCCAAGATTCATGGTGACATCCGTCTTGGGTACACTTTACAGTAAAAACTAAAGAAGTTCTGAGTTCAGAGGTAGCAGTCCCTATGGGCTGAGGTGGTACAGGAAGGGGGTGGGACTTTGACTTGGGCCTTGAAGGATGGATAGAATTGGGAAAGGGACAGACATGTGAGGGAGCAGAGGTTGGGAGGGCAATCTGAGGCACATAGCTTGTATGTGTTGGGGGAGGGGCAGTGGGGGTGGGGTGGGCTGCAAGAACATGAACAAGATGGAGAGGTTCCAAGCAAGGACAACAAGCCTGGTGGGGCCTGGGATTCAAACCATGAGAAGGAAAGGAAGGGAATGAGCATTTATACAGCCCCTACATGCACAAGGCACTGTGCTGAGAGCTTCACAAATAGTATCTCCATTGATCCTCGAGATGACCGAGGGTCGTTTAGTTCAGAGAAGAGGGGACCTGACTACAATCTTTAGTTAGGAAGAGGGATTCAACTTATTCTGTTTGACCCCAGAGGGGGCAGAACTGGGAGCAATGAGTAGAACCTGTAGGCTTAAAGTCAGGAGAACCTGCCTAACACTCAGAGCTTTCTTTTTCTTTTTTTTGGATGGGGGAAGGAAGGGCAATTCGGGTTAAGTGACTTGCCCAAGGTCACACAGCTAGTAAGTGTGTCACGTGTCTGAGGCTGGATTTGAACTCAGGTCCTCCTGACTCCAGGGCCGGTGCTCTGCTCACTGCACCACCTAGCTGCCTCCCATTCAGACCTTTCAAAAAGCAAAATGAGCTTCCAGGGAGGTAGTGGGCAGTTTGTCACTGAAACTGCAAAGATGCTACAGAAATGCAGCAGAAATTCTTCTTCAGGTACAAGTTGAAGTAGGTGGCCTCCAAGGTTGCTCCAAACTCTGAGATTCAGCAAAAAGGAAGTAAAACTACCTACTAGAACTCCTCAGAAGAAAGCTGTTTGGGTGGGGGAGGGGGGAATGTGAAGGAATAAGAAGGGATGTGGGGGTTAAAATGGAAAAAAATACAACGGATTAACAAAAGTGGGCAGCCAGGTGGCACAATGCATAGAGAACTGGCCCTGATGAGGAGAAGAGAGAGGAATAGAGAGGGGAGAGGGGAGGGGAGAGGGGACGGGAGTAGGAGTATCAGACGGGAAAATGCTCAAATAATAACAGCAAAGCTAACAAAAAAAAAAAAACAGAGATAGCATTGGAGGTGCTATGGGAAGACAGGGACTTTAATATGATGTCAGTAGAGCTGGGAACTGGTCCAACCATTCTGGAAAACAATGTAGAGTCACACAAGAAAAGTCACCAATTTGTTCACGCTCTGATCCAGCAATCCCAATATTGGGCATATATCCCAACATTAAAGAAAAAAAAACAGAAAGAAAGGTCCAATATAAAACAAAAATGTTTGTGTGTGATGACAAAGCATTGAAGACAGAATTGATGCCGAGCAATCGGGGAATGAGTCAATTATCAAAGGTTTTTGATGTAATGGAATGTTATTGACTAATATGAGAAAGTCAGAAAAACATGGGAAGATTGGTGTGACCCGACGGTGAGTGAAACATGCAGACCCAGATCAACGATATTCACAACGACTACAACAACGCAAATGAAATTATCGCTAAGTAACTGGAAAAAAAATGATAATGGTACAAGAGAATCAATAATGGAACGTATCCCTCTCCTCGTGGCAGGTGCAAGGGGGGGTAACCCAAGCAGAACGCTGCCTACGCCATCGGATGCAAGCGTTTTCACTTAATTGTTTATCTTTGTTACGAGGAAGGATTCAGTTGGGGGTGGGGTGTATATATAAAAATGACTGGTGTGAATAGGCTTTTTTAAAACATAGTTTTAAAAAGAAGTACTAGAAGCAACACTGGAATTTCCTATTAACACAATAAAGTATAGCTAGGCTTGGAGTCAGGAAGAGTAAGTTCAAACCCAGACAAAGACACTTACTAGCTGTGTGACTCTGGGAAAGTCAATTAACCGATGCCTACCTCAGTTTCCTCATCTGTAAAATGGAGATGGTAATAAAGGCATTTACCTCTCACGACTGGTGTTGGTAAAGTGCTTAGTAAACCTTAAAGAACTATATGAATGTTAACTATTATAGGATTACTAAAAGGATGGACACACAGAAAACACGGAAATTGGTAAAAACATCCAAGTGGGGAGAGAAGGAAGACAGACACCTAAGAACAAAATTATGATAAAATAAATAAGTTTTGGCAAATATAGACAAAATATTCAACAAAAATGGTTGAGAAAGCAAAACAAGCATCCCAGCCCTAGAACCTAATTATGGCTTAAAAAACAAGCCAGAGCAAATCCACTCTCTCTTCCCCATAATGGCCCTTTAGACACTTGAAGTCAGTCATCATGTGCCCACTGTCTTTTCTTCTATAGGCTAAACATCATTTCCTTTAACTAATCCTTGTGCGCCACAGTTTTGAGCCCCTTACCATCTTGCTCAATCTCTCTGGATCTTTTTTTTTTAATCCAAACTTCTGATTTAACAGGGGTGGAGACTTCCAGTGAGGGAACTCCCTCCACCAAATGAAGACTGCAACTTGTCTTTGAGAGTTGTCTGGGGCCCTGAGAGGTTAAGTGATTTGCCTAGGGTCTCAGAGCTAGTATGAGCAAGAGACAGGATTTGAACCTAGGTCTTCCTAGCTCTAAGTCCCCTTCTCTATCCACTATAATTCTCCACTTATCTCTGTCTCTCCTAAAACTTAGTAAAGAGAGCTAGACTCACATGTATAACTTATTTCAAAATCCTTATCATTTCAAGGAGGGAGAAAATTTGGAACTCAATTTTTTAAATGAATGTTAAAAATTGTCTTTACATATAATTGGGAAAAAATGTTATTTAAAAAAAACCCAGAGCTAGATTCAGTACCCCAGATGTAGTCTGATAGGAGCAACAGAGAGCAGCCCTATCACTTCCCTCCCTGTGGAAACTAGATTTTATTAATAAAGCCTAAAAATTACATTTGTTTTATTGGGAGCCACACTACATTGCTGGCTCAAACAAAGGTCCTCTAACTCTTTTTCACATGAACCGCTGATAATCCAGGTCTTCCCCTCCCCTTCACTCTAAGGAAGGTAGTGAGAGGTTCCACCAGAGTAGGCTGACAGAATGACAAAAGAGGGATTTAATGGCATAGGGAAGGGGACAGGAACAGAAAATGGGGGCAGATTGGGGGCAATCCTTAACTATGAGCTCTATGAGACCTCAGCAGACATCAACACTACTTGAAAAAAAAACAGATCAAAGATATAAATCCCCAACTGCTGGGGTCCCTACAGTTAATAATATCAATAAACAAACAAATAGGGTATTCTCTGAAACCCCAATATAATCACCACCTCTACTTACAGCAAAACATAATCACACAAACAGCTCTTTGAGATTTACAGATGAAAGGTGCCCAAGGGCAAAACATGAGGCTGTTTGTTATTTTATTCCACTGATAGAATTTGCAAATACCTGGGAAAGGGCATGGAAAGCATATGGGAGAGGGGAGGCCTTGGCCTAGGTAAGAGGCTGACGGCATTCCTTGGTTTTACCTTATAAAAAATGTCCTAGAACAGCTGGGTGAAGAGGAAAAAGCCTAAAGAATTAGAAGGAGTGGTGTTTAAAACTCACAAACTCCTCACATACATATACACTCCAGCAGTGGGTTAAAGTCCTGTGTCAACCAGGTGCTGGTAAACGTTTAACAACCAGATTGCCAAAAAAAAACTATGCACAACATATTTTTAAATTTGATACACATTTATAACAACATTCTCTCTATCACTTTCTTAAATTTAGACAATCGACAAAACAATAAATCGGGCCCTGATTTATAGATACTTGCCTATTGCTGATTTCCCAGGTGTAAATGCTCTCACTGAAAATTTAACAATTATGTTGAACTGGCTCAGGCAAAACCATTCCTGTGCTAAAAGGCTAAGGTTGTGGGTTTGGTCCCTACATAGGCCAGGCAGCTTTGCTTTGGTTTCTCAGCCACAAGGAAAAAGGGACAGAGAACAGCCCCTGATCCAGCCATCCTTACTTCAAAAGGATGCATTGGCCCCAGGTCTGGCTGGCACAGTGTAGCCTCAAATCACAAAATTCCAAAGTAAAAAGGGATTTCAGAGGTCATCTGAGAAGGAATAACATGCTCTCTACTAGAGTCAAAACATACTGTGCGAACAGGGTCCAGGAACTTGGTGTCTGTGTCCAAAGAAAAGCACACATCTTCGGATTCTGTGCCCATCTATAGGTCTGCCTGGTTTGCCCAGGGAGGTTGGAAGCACTCTGAAGGCAAGGACCAAGGCTGCAGTGTATGTTAAGACCTAACTTCCTAGAAAAAAAAAATGGTTCACTACCTTCTCCTTCCTCACCACTCATGAATTCTTTCATTGTCATTTGGTTCCTGACCCTCTACTTTACCAACTTTGCTCTATACAATCACCAACACCTAGCAGTTACCAATCCAGAATCTAAATTCCTAAGAACACCACTTGGACTGACCTTTCTATAACATCTGATACCACTAAGCACCCCCTCTACCTGGATACTTTTCCTTCCCTCCGTTTCTGGGACACTGATTTCTCCTGGGTCTCTTCATTATTCTTCTCAATCTCAAAGCACGCATATCCCATTTGGCTCTGTCATAAGCCCTCACCTCTTTTCTTTTTATGCTCTCTCAAATAATGATTTTTCTCATCGGCTCTCATAGCAAATGAATAGGGGTGTGTGTGTGTGTGTGTGTGTGTGTGTGTGTGTGTATGTATGTATATAAAGTATGAAATCCATCCCTAATTTTTCTCCTGAACTGCAGTCCTGCATCTCCAACTGGGCATCTTCACCTAGATGTCCCACCAGCATCTCAAATTCAACATGTCTAAAACAGAAGTCATCATCTTCCCCTCCAAACACGTTCCTCCTCTAAAGTCCTTCTTTCTGCTACTGGTACAAGAATCCTCCCCGTCACACACAGCCTTGAAATCTGAAGCCACCTCTCACTTTTCTCCATCTCTCTTTTCCTTTCTATATATGGTCGGCAGAGAGGTCTTGAAGATTCTATCTCTACCACATTTCTCAAATCTGGCCCCTTCTCTCCACTCTCCCAGCTACCATGCTGTTTCAGGCAATTTCAATTCTCACCTCGACTACTGTAATAGCCTCCCAACAGGTTTTACTGCTTTCTGTCTTTCCACTCGCCAATCATATAGATGTCAAGATAATCATCCCCCCCAAAACTGTCCTAACCATGTAACTCTCCCGATCACTGGCTAGGACAAAATACCAAGTCCTTAACCTAGCATTTAAGGTCTTAGGTAATCTGGCCCCAGCCTATTATCCAGCCTCATTAGTTTTTTAAATGAGTTATTATGAACAAAGTTTGACAATTATCCCTAGAACCCTGATAGGACTAATAATCAGTTGTCCACCAGGGACCTGAGCCATGAATGGGAATTGGAGTAGGCAAAGTAAGTCCAGAGAAGGTACCATTCTTAGCATTCCCCTAACACTAATCTTAGAAGGTCATTCTATACTTTTCTGTTTATTCTGTTACCTGTTCTTGCTTCCATCTTCAGTACATTTTTTGCCCTTAAATCTACATTGTTCAATGGATTCTCTGCATATCCATCTGGTCTCTTTAGACCACTCTCACTTTTCCTCATTAGACTGTCTTTGCATCTTCAGAATTCTAGAGAGTTTCTCATTCCTCCTAGCCTGACTTCCTCTATGAAGGTAGCCATGGAATCCTATCTACCTTTTTGCTGAATCAATCTATCAATAAGCAATTTTTAAGTGCCTATCATGTACCAGACGCTCTGATAGGCACTGGAGATAGAAGTGCAAAGAATGAAATAATCCCCAGGCTGAATGAAATAACCCCCAATAATCCCCAATAGAGGGTATGCCCAGCTTTCATCTCCTTTCTGTCTCTATCACAAATGCTAAGCTGGAACGGTAGTATCAGAAAGACCTGCCTCTGACACAGAGAGGCAAGTCACTTAATTCCTAATGCCCCAAGAAATAACCTAATACTTCAAGTTGCAACACAGTTACATTATTCCCAATGAAATGATTTATTCCAAAAATTGTACCAGGGACTATGCTAGGTGCCAGGGGATATGCTAACAGCAAGATGGAGATGTCACTTTATGGCCCATCCTCCACAAGGGTCCCATCATCTCTATTTCAATAAACAATTCCTCCTTCATAAAAGTCCAGAAGAGTAGTTTCCTTCACTGCTTCCTCCTCCTCCTCCGTTTGAAAGATGAAATTATCGTTAGGGCAAGTCAAGAATGTATTCAATGCTCTGCTTTTGGCAGAGAGAATTCCAGAAGCTATTTGGATAAATGACGTTCTCCAATACCATGATATTATCTCACTGTCATCCTTATGTTCAGTTTCCTAATTTCCTTGATTCTTTAAGACTTTATTCTCTAACAGAGGGCATACAACATGTATACATGTAGTGGTGATATATGGACATATAGATATATAGGTATAGACATGGATATATGTGTAAGGGACAATGTGACAAGATCAAAGTCAAGGTCCAAATGAAATCAAATACTCCAAAAGAATTTAAGGAAGAAGAGATCAAGTCACCAAGCATTTCTTCTTCCCTCTGCCCTTTCTGATACCCAGTCCCATGCTAAGGTATGCTGAGGTCAAGGTGGGCAGGGAGAAAAGTCTCTGCTTCTTAAAGGTGTCTTAGTGAGGCAATTATAGTCAGAGTGAAGGATTTAGAGTCAGAAGACCTGGGTTTGAATCCCAACTTTGCCCCTTGATAGCTGTGTGACCTCAGGCAAGCTGCTTAAACACTGGGGGTCTCAATGTCCTCATTCATAGAATGAAGCTGCTTCCAGAGCTATGATCCCAATCCCTCAGAAAGCTCCCAGTCTAGACTTAGTTTAGAAATTTTTAAAGTTAAGTAAGACATACACTGCTGTGCACTCCAGGAGAACTCAATAAATTCCCATCAATTTCCATACCCATTTACCAAGTATCCAGGACTATCAATGAATTTATTCACAAGCTTTAATCTCGCATGTTTTAAAAGCATGAGAAGACACGATTATCTTCATTCTGCACCAGGCACGCAGCTGATTCCAGAAATTCTTCTCCATTTCCGTAACAGACCAATAGTCAATCCTCATATCCTGTGACTGAATAAAGAACTCAGCCCATAGCAATAAAGATCATGAGAGCATGTTGGCAGGGGCACTGCAGATACCCCTGAAATCTGCACCGAAAGCCAAAGATGCCCAGAGAAATTCATCTTGTGCAACACACACCCACAATTGGCTGTTCGGGCAGGTCTGTAAAGCAAGCTTATTTAGACACAAACCATTCTGAATTAAGACTTCTTACCATCAAATTACCCGATTTCATTTTCCACCGGAGAATGCCACCGTCCATTTTCCAGTGGAATCTCTTATTTCTCAACTACAGCGTAAATCAAATTACCAAAGTCTTATTTCAGAGCCAATATTTTTCATGGATTTAATTGTAAGTGACAGATATATAACCCTTGCAAAATTGGTTTACTGTGGATAGTTCTTACAAGCCTTCCATACACTCCCCCTTTCAGCATATGGCAAATTTATATGCAAAATTGCTATGCACGCAGTTGAATAGCTGGCTCTCTAGGGAGAACCTTAAAGAAACACTTTTATATTGTACTCTTTAGAAACTGGCCTCTATTAGGCACGAATCGATTCTTTATTCCCAGATGACACTAACAAAACTATTTCATTTTCAAATGGTCCTGCAAAGTAGAAGAAAATGTATCCTTCCAGGTAATTTTCAACAATTTCTTTTTTCTGTTCCTTAGCCTGCCTTTGGCAGGCAAATGTGTTCTCCGGATTTGAGAGCATCTCAAGATAGGAATAAAGGGTTGTTTTTTTGTGGGTTTTTTTTTTTTTCTAGAGAGCTGGGCAATTTGTGTTGCTTTAAGAAATGTTCCTCTCACCAGGAAACAAGTGACACTGGCGGGGAAGGGGAGGGGGAGGGGGGGGAATTAAACACCAATTTGTTATTTGTCATCAAGGAAACAGTCAAAGCTCCACCAGGCACTGAGAGGTCCCATCAACCTAGGTGATCTTGAGAGTCAATGGGCTTCTTGGTACTTAGCTGGGACCCAGAGAAAAAAAATAGAAAGAGAGAAAAGACAGAGAAGAGCTAATGATTAAACAACATACCAGCCAGTGCACTCAGACAACAAAACGTAGTCTTTGCTGATTCCCAGCTTGTGAACTGGTTTGTTGGTTCTACTTTCCTTTAAGTGCCTCTTTCCCATTGTCTCCTAAGGAAGGGATTTTATTATTTCTGTTGGGGGGGGTGGGGAGCCTGCCAGCATCTTTGGAAGAGATGAGCACTTTAAGTGGTTCTGCTATGTGCTAGGATATTACAAAGAGCGCTCTGAATAGTACCCCAGAAGGGGGAAAAAATCTTACATGAAAAAAGGCTTCCAGCTACACAGTGGTGTTCTCAGAAGCAGTGGGCAGTGGGGAGGAAATTAGGATTCGACTCAGCCACCCCAGTGAAAAGGATGTCTTTTTTAATACCACAATATGATAAATTATCTTAAGTAGCACATTAATGTCAGAAATTGAGCATAATCTAACTTCTTTTCAGTGACAATATTAAATGGCTTTCAGATACCTTTCCTCCCATTCTGACATTAAAGTTAATGACATCCAGGGAGACCAGGCACCGTTTTGTTGTGTTTTTTTTAAAGAATCTAGTTTTTTAAAATTTCTCCCCATATAGGCTCCTTGTATTTAAAAAGAGGCTCACCTAAATGGTCTGAACTCTGGTGTCATCAGTGAATAGGAAAAGGAGGAGGGACCAGGCTGGATGCATGATAGACAACCAATAGCTTAGGAAATTTCATTCATTGTAAGAATGACAGAATCACACAACCTCACAACTTAAAGGGAACTCAGAGGTCATTCATCGAACCCTTGCCTGAACAAGAATCTCCCAGAGATGGGGAAGCCACCAACCTGTCTCTCTCGGGGCAGCCCACAATTGTACCCATGAACTCTGTCCACAGAATCTCAGAATTTTTAGAGTCAGAAGGGGCCTGCACAGCCATAGTTGAACAGAATCCCCATTACAACTTAACACATTGAAAAGTAGTTGTCTAGCCTCTGTTGTTAAGATTTCCAAGGAGGAAATTGAGGGACATCCATAGGTTGGGGAATGGCTGAACAAGTTGTGGTATACGAAGGTAATGGAATACTACTGTGCTACAAGAAATGATGAGCAGGCCAGCTTCAGAAAAACCTGGAAAGACTTATATGAACTGATGCTGAGTGAGGGGAGCAGAACCAGGAGAACATTGTACATAGTTAACAGCCACATTGTGCAATGACTGACTTTAACAGACTTAGCTCTTCTCAGCAATGCAAGGTTTTAAGACAACTCCAAAAGACTCATGATGGAAAATGCTATCCACATCCAGAGAAAGAACTTCGAAGTCTGAATGCAGATGGAAGCAGACTATTTGCCCTCCTTTTCTTTTGTGGTTTTGTTTCTTCTTTCTCATGGTTCCACCCATTGGTCCTAATTCTTCTTTACAACATGACTAACGTGAAAATATGTTTAATACGAATGTATAAGTACAGCCTATATCAGATTGCACGCCGTCTTGGGGAGGGGGAAGGAGAATGAGAGGGAGAAAATTTAAAACTCAAAATCTTATGGAAGTGAATGTTGAAAACTAAAATTTAATTAATTATGTAAATTTTTTTTAAAAAAAACTGTTTCCGAGGAGAGGGAAGCCACTTCCCCCCAGGACAACCCATTCCAGGTCTGGGCACTTCTAATTGTTGAGAAGTCTTTCCTGACATGAAACCTACATCTACTACCCTCTCTCCAGCTTCCCCTCACTGCCTGCTTCTAGTTCTGCCCTTTAGGACCAACAGAAAACAAATCACATGATCACCCTTAAAATCCTGGAAGACAACTATCATATCCCCACACTCCTTATATGAATTCTTCATCATCTTGGTCGCCATCTTCCAGATGTGTTTGTCAAAGTCCTTCCTAAAATTCAACACCCATGCCTGAACAACACTCCAGACATTTCTGACCAAGGCAGGAAAGGAGGATGTAAATGATCTCACAGCACCCTGAGATATTTCATTCGCTGCCTCTCCTGATCTTCTCTCACTTGGAGAACGGCAAACATGAGAAATATAATTCAATTCAGAAGAGTATTTCTCAATTGCCTTTCTATATACTGACACTTATGTAGTACCTGGGAGTTTGCAAAAACACTAGCCATCCCACATCTCATGTGAGCAACCTTACAATACAGATACTAACGGCATCATCCCCATTTGACAGATGGGGGAGTTGAGACTGGTGAGGTTGAATGATTTATCCATGACCACAAGGCTACTAAGTGTCAGAGGCAGGATTTGAACCCATATCTAGTGTGCCATTCCACCTTTCAAAGATGGTGGATATATCAATATTGTTCAGGTCTAACTCTGCTTATGAAAGCTAGGTGATGCAGTAGATAGAGCACTGGATTTGAAATCAGGAAGACTCATCTTCATGGGTTCAAATCTGGCTTCAGACAATTGACCCTGGGCAAGTCACTTAACCTGTTTGCCTCAGTTTCTTCATCTGTAAAAATGAGCTGAAGAAGGAAATGGAAAACCACTCTAGTGTCTTTGCCAAGAAAACCCCAAATGGGGTCATGAAGCGTTAGAAAATAACTGAAAAACAACTGAACCATCACGATAACAAAAACTCTGCTTAAGCTGGGTCTACACCACCCACAATGTGGACATAATGCAAAGAGCAATGGAAGGAGACAACCTGAGATTAAATCCTGGCTCTGATAATTAATATGTGACCTTGGATAAGTCACCTCTCTTCCCTCACCCAAGGTCAGGTCCTCATAGACTCCACCTAGTCACCGTTTCTGAGTCTCCAATCAGGCCAGAATTCCCACTTTCTCCTGCATATAATGGAATGGGAGACTCAGAGTCAAGAAATTTGGAATCTAGTATCGAGCTTTGCCAGTGAATCCCTGTGTGACCTCAGATGATCTCATCGTTCATTTATTCAATAGATATTTACTCAGCACCTACTATGTGCAAAGACAAAATGCCAGGTGATGGTAGTCCAAAAACCACAGTTCTAGGATTTGGGATATAAAGATCTCTCATGACATGATGGAGTTTTATTGTGTGTGCAGGGGCGGTGGGGGGGGGGGGAAATGGTGTGTGTGCTACATAATGTGACAAAGCTTGCAATTTGGGCCTCAGTTTCTATATCTGTAAAATAAGAGGATTAGACAAATTTATCTCTAAGATTCCCTTCCAGCTGTCAGGTACAGCATAGGGTGGTGGAACGGCTACTGGACTCAGAATCAGAAAAGTCCCAGGTTCAAGCCCCATACTTACTAGTCATGTAATCCTAAACAAGTCACTTCACTTCTGGGCCTCCGTTTCCTCATTTGTTCTATCTGTCTCACAGGGTGATTGTGGGAAAGTGCTTTGAAAACCTTAAGGTGTTATATAAATGTGTATGATGTTCTAAAATCCCTCCAAGCCCTAATGAACTAATATCATTTTCTAAGCAGAGTTGGGGCCATGGGGGTTTTAAGCAAGGTTGGGAAAAGGGCTTCCCCAGTACAGAGGGCAGAGACTACCCCTCCATGGCCCATACCACACAACTCAGGCCCCTGCTCACCATGAAAAGGTCTCTTGGGCTGCTCTCTCTGGGGTGCATGAGCTTGGGGCTAGAGTGACCCCTGATCATCTCCTCTGAAGGGCACATCAACAGTCTTCCTAAGAATACTAGACTGACTATAAGGAGACTGGGGTCTTGTCCCTGCTCTGACACTCACTCTAGTTCTTGGTTTCTTCCTCTTGGAGATAAGACGACTGGACATTCTGTCAAGATAACTTAGGAGTTGTGGGGCCGGGGAGGGGGGGAAGGGGAGAGAGGGGAGGTGACTTTAATTCCTCTCTCCGCCCCAATCCCCAAAGCATAGCCATCTTTGTTGAAGCGATTTTTGTTGGGAGCTCCATCCCTACTCCCTAGGAACGGCCTCCTTAAGACGCCAAGTATGAAAAAACAACCGACCTTAGCACCTAGTTATGTTATGAAGAATGAGTGATTAAAATAGGATATTAAAATAGGATATTACCAGATAACCTGCTTCCTCTCCCCAGAGGCAGCCTCCTGACCAGTGGCCTCATCCCATCCCAGGGTTTCCCCATGACAGAAAAGTGTCATATCCCTTCCCCCAGGTGAAGTTGCCTTACATGCCAACTGTCTCAGGTGCAGTATGTGGTGCTTGACTCAGACACTAAAATTCCTAGTTATAGTTCCGTTGTGCAATGCTGTTCTAATGATGATGCGATATTTGTCTTGTGTGCTGCCTATATGGTAAGTGTTTATCTTATACTCCTCCAACCAGATTAAAAACTCTTCTTGGGCAGAAATCCTGCCTTCTCCTCCTTTCAGACACAAGGCTCAGTACCCAGTAGGCCCTTGGAAAATCTTCCTGAACTTTGCTTGGTCCAGACCTCTGAGAAGCTTACAGAATAATGACCAAGACTACTTGGCTGCTTTTCTTGGCCCAGAATTTGTAGCACAGATAGGTTTTCCCTGTTCAAGAAACTCCTCTGGATTATCTCAAGACATATCTCCCATAGCTCAGCTGGTTAATGCATCAGACTAATGAGACCAAGGTCATGGGTTCTATCCCCACAAGGGCCAATTAGCTTTGCTCTATTTCAGGGCCACAATATGCACCCCTGCCTTGTAAATATCTCTGTGTGTGTGTGTGTGTGTGTGTGTGTGTGTGTGCGCGCATGTGCGTGTGCATGTGAGAGAGAGAGAGAGAGAGAGAGAGAGGTTACTTCATTGGGACTGGAGAAATCATTTAAGAGTTTATGCAATGTAGATGGTCACCTGCCTATATGAAGCCAGAAAAGAATATTAGACCTCAATTAATAAATGGTCAAAGGATATAAAGGCAGTTTTCAAAGGAAGAAATCCAAGCTATCAGCAGCCATACAATAAAAATCACCAATAATTAGAGAATTGCAAATTAAAGCAACTCTGAGTTTTGACCTCACTTATAAGATTGGAAAAGAAAAGGAAAATGACAAATGTTGGACGAATTACAGGGAAACAGGCACATAAATGAACATTGATGTAATGGTGGAGTTGTGAATTTGTTGGACCATTCTAGAAAGCAATTTGGAATTATAGCCAAAAAGTCATTAAAGTGTTCATACCCTTTGGCTCAGTGATACCTCCACTAGGCCTATGTCCCCAAAGAGATCATAGAAAAGATCCATTTGTACAAAAATATTTATTGCAGCTCTTTTGTAATGCAAAGAAACAGAAACTAAGGAGGTATCCACCAAATGAGGAATGTCTAAACAAATTATGGAACATGAACATAATAAAATATTAGTACACTATAAGAAATGATGAAAGGGATGATTTCAAAGAAACCTGAGAAGATTTGTATGAACAGATGCAAACTGAAGTGAGCAGAATCAGTAGCACAATTTATTCAATAACAACATTCATGATGAAAACAACTTTGCACATAATAAGCATTTAATAAATGGCTCATTGTCTTGACTTTGCTGATCAACGCAATAACTAGCTAAGACTCTAGAGAACCAATGATGAGCTATGCTGCCTACCACTTGACAGAGAAGTGATGGAGACATACACTGTTGAACATGGCCAAAGAGGGATTCTGTTTTGCTTGATTATGCATATTTGCTAACAACGGTTTTATGTTTCTCTTTGAGGGGACTAGGGGGCAACAAGAGATAGAGAAAGGGGGGAAGGGAGAAATGGTTATTAAATTAAATGTTTACATGTGTATATGTGTACATACTTGTATGTATGTGCACATGCACACAGCATATTGCATTGTGTACCACACGTGTGTGCATGTGTATACACATACACACAGACATGTCGTATATATGAAAGAGTGTTGTACCTGAAGTCAGGGGACCTCAGGTTAGAGTCTTGGCTCAGCCAGGACACTAATTACTTGTATAACTTCAGCCAATTCATTTCACAGCTCAATCTCAGTTTTCTCCTCTGTAAAAGAGGATTATTAATACCTGAAGAATCTACCTCCTAGGATTGTTGTGAAGAAAACACTTTGTAGACATTAAAGTGTTTCATGGAATAAAAGTCATTACATGAAGGTTAGATAGAAAATTATTAAGTTCCTACTGTGTGCAGCCTCCAGAGAAGTCTTTGCCCAGTGTCTGCCCATGGTCTGGAGGTCATCATAGACTTCCAAAAGCTAACTGAGGCAGTCGAGCACAAACTCTACAAGGTCTACCAAGCTGAAAAGGCTTCAGCTCTCAGCTTTGTGCTGGGTCTGTGACATTTGAGGCCTGAAGGCTAACCTAACTAAGCACAAAGAGATTCATCATCAGAGGACTGGCCACAGTAGTTCATCCTTTAAGGTGTGACTGGGTGGGATCTGCTTTGGCAGAGGGAATGTTCACCCTGATAAGGTTCCAAATTCAAGACTCACTCTGTGCAGGGTGCTGGAGAAGTCCAAAGATGAATAAGACATCGCTCTACTAGTAAGCATTTCAATCAAATAGGGAAGTTAAGATATACATAATTTTTTTAAAAAGTTCTTTGGTCCAGACTTTTGATTTCATTGGCATAAAAACTCCTCATACTAATACAAATCTGAAACAGTTCTGATATTTACAATCTTAGAGAGCTGCCCGGAGCACTGAGAGATCAGATGATTTATCCCAGGTCACACAGGCAATGTATGTCAGAGGCAGACTCTGAGCCCAGGTCTATGATTCTGGTCCTATTATCCATCATACCACGCTGCTCTTCATACACACAACATACAAGTGTTAAATGCTTACATAAAGTGCTGTGTGGCCACAAAAGGGAAAGAATCCTACCAGATGGATGGGCAGGAAGAACATCCAAGCTGAGCCTTAAAGGATGGGTAGTGTTTCAACAGGTGGAAATGAGGGCGAGGGCATTACAAACCCAGGGAATGAGCAAAGTGAGCAAAGAATCTTAAGTGGGACTGTGCAGGACAAGCCTAGGAATGGTATAGCTGATGTGCTGAGCCCACGGAGAGATGTACTTAGAAATAAGGCAGGAAGGGGCCAAACTATGGAGGGCCTTGAATGCTGGAATAAATATTTTGGACTTGATCTTGCAAATAAGAGAGTACACAGTTCACATTGCTATTTAAATTCAAAATTAAATTTAAATGCCTTCTATACGAAAGGGCAGCCTCTCTCAAATAATTACATCTATGTAAACTTGTCTGTTTATAGGGTATAATTGCCCAGGTAGAATGCAAGCTCCTCAGGGATAGAAACTATTTGTTTTTTGGAAGGAGGAAGGCAGGGCAATTGGGGTTAAGTGACTTGCCCAAGGTCACACAGCTAGTGTTTCAAGTGTCTGAGGTCACATTGGAACTCAGGTCCTCCCAACTCCAGGGTCGGTGCTTTACTCACTGATCCACCTAGCTGCCCTGGAACTATTTTTTGTCCAGTCTTTGTATCATTAATGCCTAATACAGTGCCTTGTACACAGTAGGTGTTTAATAGATGCTTACTGGAGAAAGTCTTGTGGTAAGGGCAAAGGGTTGCTGTTGCTAAGTCCTTTTCAGTCATGTCTGACTCTTCAAGACCCCTTTTGGGTTTTTCTTGGTAAAGATACTGGAGTGGTTTCCCATTTCTTTCTCTACCTCATTTTACAGATAAGGAAATGGAAGCAAATAGGGTTAAGTGACTTGCCCAGGGTCATGTAGCTAGTAAGTGTGTGAGGCTGGACTTGAACTTAGGTCTTCCTGCCCCAGGCCTAGCAAGAAGAGAGGAGAGACAAAGTTAATCAGAAATTTGGGGAAATCACCTGCTAGGTAGTGACAGCACTCAGTGATATGACTTGGAACTGCGATTTGGGGAGCCATAAGAAGGCCATTCTTCTAGACACATGGTCCCCACATGAAGTATATGCCGTGATTTTATTTTTAAACACACAAGACGTTCCATTGCAGAATTTTATTGCCAACCCATTGAGGTTTGAGGGGAGAATGTTTGCAGTAAACAAAGTATACCACCGTAGCACAGAATGCAGAATTCTGGGAAAGAAGGCGGGCTATGCCCCAGTGAAGGGCACACTGCATATTCCAATGATCTGTTCTACGTGAATTATCAGGCATTTTCCTCACTAATCAAATACACAGGAAATAGAAGGAAACAACCCCTTGTGATTAGGAAAAGGGCCTGGAACATCACCCCACATGCTTTAGCTGGGCTATCACAGGGACTGGGGGAAGACATGGGCGGGGGGAAGAAGAGAGGCCTTGCCTCTCCTAACCACAAGCTCTGAACCCTGGAAGCTCAAGGAGCAGCTCACAGCTGGCTTAGAAGCCATCAAAGAAACCCATCACAAACACAGATGCTGCCGAGGGGACAACAAATTCCTGTGGAGCCAGGCATCTGGAACCCAGAGCTGCCAAGCTGGTTGGTGGCCCACACAAGTCATTATTCTCCTTCTCTGATCCCTCCCTGCAGCCCCTTCAAGTAATGACCTTTAATGCACCGATCAAGCGAGTTCTAGCTAACTATGTTTTTGTCTCCTTATCTGTGAGCCGCATAAGGACACGACCCATGTCTCACCTAAAATTTGTATCTCCCCTACCCCTGCCCAGTGCTCTATGCACAGAAAGTTCATCACGGACACAAGCAGGGCTATTGCATTTCTTCTTGTCGTCGTTCAGTCACTGCAGTCATGTCCCACTCCTTGTTGACCCCATTTGGGGTCTTCTTAGCAAAGATACTGGAGCAGTTTGCCATTTCCTTCTCCAGATCACTTAATAGATGGGGAAACTGAGGCCAACAGGGTGAAACGACTTGCCCAGGATCACACAGCTAGTAGGTGTCTAAGGATGTATTGGAACTCGTGCAGATGAGTCTTCTGACTCCAGGCTTGGCACTGTACCACCTAGCTACCAGTAATACTTTATCAATGTTCTGTATATTTTTTAAAGGTTCAGCTGGGACCTCATGAGGAAACTCTCTACATCAAAGCACACCTGCAGCTCCTCTGAGAAGTTAATTGACCTCCCCAGGGCCACACAGCCAATATGTCAGAGACAGCGCCAGAACCCAAGTCTTGACTCTGGGGCCCTCTATCCATTCCTCCTCATCACTCCCTACCCTGCATATAGTAGAAGAGTAATAAATGGTGCTGACTGAGAGGATGAGTTGGAACAGTCTAACCCTCCACAATGAGGAGAAGAGGCTGGCTTGAAGGGTGTGGCCAAGCGAGGCCCATGTGTTCATTATTATCCCCTTTGGGAAACGGAGCGGGGCGGGGAGAGAAAGGGAGGTGACAGTGGTTATTCTTACTGAAGATATTACCAAAGATGATTATATCAGCAAACCACAGAATATGGGAAAACTGAAAACTCAAACATTATGCAGTATGTGCTCATTCCCTGAAGGCGTAGAGTAGAAAATGAGTAGAAAAATGAAAAGGCAACTCTGGAACAAGAGAGAAGTGTCAACCTCAGGGAGCTTGTGGAGTCCTGTGTTCCAATCCTGGCACCACTGTCAGGGAGAACAATGACAACCAGACCTCATCCAAGATGATGAGGGAACCCTCTCTGGAGACTGTGTCCTATCAGGATCACTTAAGTCACTGGGCATGTTCTGCCTGGGAAAGAGAAGGCTCAGGAGGAACATTGCAGATGTCTTCAAATGCCCGAAGGGGCTGTCCTGTCACAGAGATTTGATTTGTTCTACTTGGCCCTCAAGGGGAGTGTTAGGTGGTGCAGTGGATAGAGCTTGGGGCCTGGAACCTGCAGGACCTGATTTCAAATCCAGCCTCAGACACTCACTAGCTGCATGACCCTGGGCAGGTCACTTAGCTTTGTTTGCCTCAGTTTCCTCATCGGCAAAATGAGCTGGAGAAGCAAAAGGGAAACCACTCCAGTATCTTTGCCAAGAAAACCCCAAAAGGGGTCATGAAGAGTCAGACATGACCAAACAGCTACTTGGCCCTACGCAGGAGAAATAGGAACAATGCATGAAGGGAATTAAAGAGAGGCTGGTTTCGGACCTAACAATCAGAATTATTCAACAATTTGTATTCCACAAACATTTGTTAAGCACCTACTGTGTGCAGACCTAGTCCTGGAAGATACAAAATTTTGATAGGACATGGTCCCTGGCCATTATTTCAATAAAATAATGAAACAAGCTGTCTTGAGAAGTAGGATCGCAGGATTTAGAGCTAGAATGGGATCTCAGTGAACATTGGATTTAATACTTTCACCCTACAGATGAGGAGCGCAGTCAGAATTGCTCACAGTCATTAAAATTAGCACCTGGAGATTGAGGGGATGCCCATCCATTGGGGAACAGCCAAACAAGTTGTAGTATATAATGGGGATGGAAAAGCTCCATCACCACCACCCACAGTTGTATATGGGCAGAGAACCTCAGATCCATACACGAACATACAGCCTCCCCACAGCACCCACAGAGATTCATCACCACAGAGACTTAAATGTACATATACACTCACACAGATGAATACCATACATATGCACAAAGACAGACTCATGCGCACACACATACTTTCATGCATACCTTTAAACTCCCAGATCTGCCTCCCGTCAGAGACAGCCACACACACACCCACATTCTCATATCTGTGCACAATCACAAAGACTCCACATCCATAGAGATGCACACCCATAAAGACGAGCACATATACACGAAAGCCAAGGAACAACACAGAGATGCTTGTACACTTACACAAAGAAACAAAACAATGCTCAGAAATAGACCCACATGTCCACCCTTCCACCCAAAGAGAGACATGTGCACACACACAGCCCTCAACATTACCCCTGGACCCGCAGGCATCACCTTTTGGTTCTCTCTCCAATCAGCCTAGAAATGGAAGCCTCTGACCTCCCCCATCTAACACCTCTATCCCTCCAGCCCTTGGTGCAAATTGGCTTGGCTCTGCATAGTTTAGCTCTCCATCGATTTGACTACTTACCTCTTAATTCCCGCTCAGGCTTAAAATGCAATGGGATTTTCTCAATTACTATTAAAACACTGAACACCTTAGATTCAGAAATGATGCATGGTGGGCATTGTAAGAAGTGCCCTGAAGCGAGAGACAAGGAGGCCTGAGTCCAAGTTTTTACCAAAGTCAGTCAACAGGCATTTATTAACTCACACTGACTCATTAGATGATGTCACTTCAGTGATCTAAAATCAACCACAAGGAATCTTGAGAGTTGGGGGAGGGGGGCCCCCCACAGGAAAGAAAAGGACATAGTCCCTAAACAGCAATCTTATTTTCTTCTCACTGCCCACAATAATCTAGTCACCTCACTGAGCCTTATTTTTTCTCAGATATGAGATGGAGATGATACTCACAAATACCTCCTAGGGTGTTGTGAAGAAAGTGCTTTCTAAGTCTTAAAATGTTGTATATAAATGTGGGTGGTTATTAATCTTCATAACAATAACAATAATCACGCACAAGTAGTCTCTGCTAGATTGATCTTCCTAAAGCACAGCTTTTAGTCAGTCACTCTTCCGCTCAAAAACCTTCTACGACTCCCAACTTTCTACTGCTGTCTATAATGTGGCATAGTCCATGTCTTTAAAATCCTACCCATCTCAGCTCCTATGCTACCTCTTCACGCCCCTGCAGGTGGTAGGAGAAAACCAACCTGGGATTAACAAGCATATTAATAAACAACACAATTTCCCCATAGGTAATTAAAAGCATAATACTATTGGTGATGTGGATGGTGCCATCGCCCAACAATGGTAGAAACAAAGCAGTAAAGGAAAAAAAAATGCTAAGCAGGGACCTAGATGTGGGTTTAAATCCTGGCTCTATCCCTCAATAGTTGTGTGACCCAGGACAGGTCACTTCGTGTTCTGTGCCTCAGTTTCCCTACTCATAAAATAGGGATTATAACATTTGCCCTGCCTCCCTCCTCAAGTTGTCGTAAAGATCAAATGTAGTGATGGTTCTGTCATTTCTTAGGGATTATTATTTATTAAGAGACCAAGATGAAAGTCTCGGGCAGCCCAAGTGATTCTTCTATGGAGGATTTACAGAAGAGGTGTCCAAGAATGGGAGGTTCAAAAGAAGCTATGATCTACCACAGAGGAGGGAACAACCACACCGAAAAGTCACAGAGCCAGGTCATCAAATCTAACTCCCTCATTTTACAGATGAGACCCAGAGAGGTTAAGAGACTTGCTTAGGGTCACCTGAGCACCTAAGCACCTGAGACAGGATTCAAACTCTTCCTGACTCCAAGTCTGGGACCCTGCCTCAGCATCACAGGTTTAGAGAAAGAAGGCCCACAAGTCCACTCCCTTCAACGTGCAGACGAGGAAACTAAGACCCAGAGAAACTGTGTGATCTATCTGGGGGCTCGTGACAATAAGGAAAGGAGCTAGAATTTGAACCCACATCCTCTGAATCCAAATCCAGAATTTTTTTTCTAATCTTGTGATCCTGTCCCTCAGATCCATCCAAGCATCAAAGAATCTACAATTCACTCCAATAGCACACACAAAGCTTTGTCACACACCCCCAAAGCTGGCTCAAATCTGCATGAGTCTGCAGGCTTACCTTCCCAACGCCTGGGTTCTCCTTGGCTTTGGCCACAGATCTCAGTAGGCAGGGGGGCGCCGGGGGAGGGCTGAGCTGCAGAACACCACTGAAGTTTGTCCCATAGATGGAAAAGTCGTGTGAGGGGGTCAGGGGTGGGTGAGGCTTCTTCTTCTTGGAGGCCAGGTTGAGCTTCTGGGCTGCTCTGTGAGGAGAAATGAGAAAGCGAGAGAGAGAGAGAGAGAGAGAGAGAGAGAGAGAGAGAGAGAGGAGAGAAAGAGAGAGAGAGAGAGAGAGAGATTACGTTACATTCCAACCCATTTCTGCAATCGAGACGGGCAAAACAGATGTGCGCTGTCCCTACTGCCTGCTTAGCAAATCAAGTCATTCCATTCTAATCAGATTTCATAAGGACACACCATCAGGAGACTAATAGAGGAAAATATGGACAGAAATATGGCTGGCAAGATAGTCTCTTAATTTCTCTCCCAGCAGAGTTTCAATTATACGGTAACTTTTTTTTTTCTAGCCACTTGGCAGTTGAGTTGAAGGCTGTGGAAATCTCATTGACATCATCAATTACTGAAATCAGTCCCTTGTCACTTGGCTGGACCAGATGGGTTTTCCTGGTACTAGTGTTTTGGAAAGTGATATCCTGGGATCTAACAAGTTACTCTGCAAAAGAAGGCATTTCTTTACATTACAAAATATCTCCAGCTGTTTTTAGTGAAATTACCTTAAAATAAACTTGGATCCTCATTGCCCAGAGGATAAAATGCCAAGTCCCTGGACTGGCATTCAAGGCCCTTCACTGCCTGGTCCCAGCCTTCATTTTGAGCCTTATTTTGCTTCCTACGCTTTGTATCCCAATCAAACTGAATTATTATTAACTGTTCCCTCTTCTCATCTTTCCTTCTCCTGCCCGTGCCCACTATGGGGACTATGTTTTATATAAACGTCCTGTCTCCATGCTTTATTCATAGCATGTGCTCATTACATTTTTTTTCTGAATGAATGAATGAGTATTTGGAGGAAAAGCCTTTGGACGAAATCTAGACATTCGGGGCTTGAAACCCCAAAGGCACTTCTTGTGGATTTTTGCGTGACAGAAGAGAAGTGTGAATGAAAAGTATCACTGAAAAATTAAAGAATGAGGAATGAACACACCTGCCACTCCTACATCCTAAAGCTGCCCCCTCCAAGCTAATTTCCAGATGAAATTAGTTCAACTAGTGAGAATTCAGCTCTATACCAACCGTGACGTTATGGAGCTCATACAAGAACCAAGAAGAAAGCAAGAGACCCCTGAGCAGAGAGAGCAGGTGGTCCGAAGTACCTGCACTAAGCTCATGCATGTTACTCACAGGGGAGAAGAGGCCCTAAGGCTTCACTCAGAGATCATTTACTTTCATTTTACCATAATTCTTACTGAACTGGACTCCTCGGGTTCCTAGGACCACAGCAAATTAGAAACAGATGTTTAGAAAATCACAGGACTAGGAGCCAGGAGAAACCTTACAGATTAGCTAGTTCCTCAGTAGGATTTAGGGAAGCTATGATTTGCCCAAGATCACATAGGCAATGAGTAACCAAGCCAGGATCCAAACCCAGTCTTCTGATTCCAAATTCAGGGCTCTCACCATTACACCATACTGCTCGTAAGAAGCAGGCACAGTAAGAGTGGTGGGGGTAGGGTCAGCCTGACACCGAAGAAAGAGACAAAAGAACTATAAATAGCAGACACAAGAATGCAAAAGGCCCAGCCATCTGGAGATATTTAGTGTCCAGGGAAACAGCCCCCCAAGCTCCAAGAGGCCCACAGGGGTATCTCTGCATTCCAGTAACTGGTGCTTCTAATAATGACTCTGATGAGCCATCCAGAAAAACATATAATATTCATACGTAATGATCAAGTGACAGAATTTAAAGCAGGAAAAATGATCTTATAATTGCAGAATGTCAGACCTGGAAGAAACTTTGGAGATCACCTCATTCAGTGGTTATCAATTTTTTTGGAGGGGGGAGAAGATACAGGAGGGGCTCACAACAGTATTATTCTTTGCTGCAAAGTATTAAGGTATACAGATTATATACATCGGCAAAACCATGGGGGAGTTGCATGCTAGCTCTGTACAATCTAGGTTACACCTGGAAAAACTCACTGCTATAGAATACTCTTTGAGAACCACAGATTGAATCCTTACATTCATTTTACAGATGGAGAAACTGACATCCGGAGAATTCAAGTGACTTGTTCGAGGTCCTCCAGGTAGAAGTAGGAGAGCCAGCTCTCAAACCCAGGTCTTCTGGGCTTTTCCCACCATACTAGGCTGACTCTCATGTATTGAACTTTCTACTTTTCCAGGTATATTCACATACATTGGCTTGTATCCTCAAAAATAACAAAAATAACAATATGAAAGACTAGTAACAGGATATCAACTTGTCTCAGGATCGTTTTTATCTGAGCCCCAGCCAAAAAGAAAGATGAAAAGAATAAGGTTATGATGACGAAGAAAGATAACAGATATGGATATGGATATGGATATGGACATGGACATGGACATGGACATGGACGTGGACATGGACATGGACATGGACATGGACGTGGACGTGGATATGGTTATGGATAATAAGATCCAAGTGTAGAATCAAAAGACCCTCCATGAGTAGTATCTTCCATCTTCCACCCAACCTCAGCCAAGAGTATATCAACAACGCAGCACAGAACATAGTTGAGTCATCCAAATTCATGGAATGGAGAGATTCATGATCAGAAATTCAGGATTGAATCACTGCTACCTGAAATTATAGAAGGCTTATCCTGAAGAGTTAAAGACTTAATGGTAGATGTAGATTATGCGGAGAAGCACCTACCAAATACCTAGCAAGACACTACCCAGTGGCTAGAAATTATACATCAGAGACTCATTATTTTTCATAGACTGACCATACTTATAAATACAGCCCTCAAGATACCCTGGAGAACTCAACCAATAAGCTGTGCTCTTGATCTCCAAGATATATGGAACAAATAGCTTTTGAGATCTAGAGACCTAGCAGAAAATGCCAAAATTAGGTGTGTGAGGCACATGCCCTTCCTGTTTGTCATTTCTGCCATGGGTGTTGTTTGGTGAGCCTACAGAGGATGCTACTAATACTTTTACTCAACTACAAAAGGTAGTTATTTTATTCCCTTAGGTAATGATCAGTAGAATATTAAATACGAAAGAAGAATGAATAATAGGATAGAGATTTGTCCTAAGACCATTTCTATCTGAATGCCAGTAATAAATGATGATGATGAAGGAGGAGGAGGAGGAAGAAGAGAAAGAGGAGAAGGGGGAAAAGGAGGAAGGGAGACAGTGAAATAATCAATAGAGAATGGCCTCAGAGTCAGGAGGACGCCCAGTCCCACCTCCCACAGATTCTGACTGTGTGACCTGAAGCAAATCTCAGGGCCCAAGGCAACACTGTAAGAACCAAGAGTGGCAGATCTGGATTCTTTGTTATTGTTCCTGACCCCCCATTGGGAGTTTTCTTGCCATTTCCTTCTTCAGTTCATTTTCCAGGTGAGGAATCTGGGGCAAAAAGTTTAAGTGATTTGCCCAGGGTCACAGAGCTAAGTAAGTGTCTAAGGCCAGATTTGAACTCAGGAAGATGAGTCTTCCTGACTTCAGGCCCAGTGAAAAGCATTTTTATATAGTCTTATCTGATTAAATTAGATCAAACAAACTTATAGGGTAAGCAGAGATAGCGTTATCCACGTTTGACCCCCAGGAATGTGTGAGTTGTTTTAGAAAAATTCCCGTTCTAAATGGTTAAAAAAATTTTTTTAAGTTCTAATGCATAAAAGGAATGATTCAAAAACCTCTAAATTTCATCTCTCAATAAGTTCCATTAAGGTAGAGACTGTCTTGCAGCTAAATGTTACAGCACCCCTCCTAAGTCTCAGTTTAAAAGAAAGGGGTTGGACTGCATGACCCCCTGAGGTCTCTGCCGGCTCTTGATCTATGATCCTAGGAGCACTATTCTCCGCATCACATAACCTCTCTTTAAAGAAGCAGGCAATTGTGGACAATTATTCAATTTCCCATTCTAAAGTTCTTTCCAGGTCTGGCATTCTATGTTGTGATCCTATGTTCTCAAGTCCCTTCCGTGTTCTATGTGCTAAGGTCCCTTCCAGCTCTGGTGTTCTGGGTTCATTCTCTACTGGGGTCAGAAAAGGACAAAATTCTCAACCACTCTACACAGTGTCAGAAGTGAAATGAATTTCAAAAGGAGAGGTAGGAAACAAACATTTATTAAGCACCTGCTGTGTATTAAGTGCTTTATAAATATTGTCCTATTTGATCCTCCCACCAACAACCCTGTGAGGTAGGTAGTACTGTTATCATCCCCATTTTACAGTTGAGGAAACTGAGGCAGGCAACGGTCAAGTGACTTGCTTAGGGTAATACAGCCACTAAGTATCTGATGCTGGATTTGAACTCAGGTCTTCCTGACTCCTGGCTCAGCACTCTATCCACTGCGTCACCCAAAGACAAACTGTTATTGGTTTATCTTAAAAGGGCAGCGTTTTGTGAGAGGCACTGCAGCGTAGCAGAAAGACTCATCTGGTTCAATAAGAAGGGAAATTAGGTTGGATTATCAGTTCCGATACTTCCTAGCCGTGTGACCCTAGCTAAGTCATTTCCCTCCACAAAACCTGTTTCTTCAGCTAAAAGGGGTGCAATTATAACTCCCAGTACTTTCTTCACCGGGTTGTTTTTTAAGCTGATTTCCAGCTCAGCACATGAGAACTCAAGTCCTAGCATTCTGGGACTTGCAGGAGAACCAGGAAGAGAGCCAGAGACCTCAAAGCAGAGAAAGATCACAGGCTGGTTGGGAGGGAAGTACTTAATTTCAAAAAACAAACAAACAAACAAAAGGAATGGGAAAAGCCATCGGCAAATCTCACTTAACTCTCTGAGAATCACCCTTCTCATTTGTAAAATGGGGAGAATCAATCATATCCTCAGTATGGGAAGCAGTGTGGTTCAGTGGAAAGAACATAGGATGTAGAGTCAAGGGAGCTGAGTTCAAATCCTGCCTCTGCCTGTGGATTAGGACATGGCATTTCACGCCAGTGAGCCTGTAGAACGAAGACGCTGGGGTTACATGATCTCTAGAGTCCCTTCCTGCTAAACTCTGTGATCCTCATGCAGTTTCTTGAGAAAACACTTTCTTAACATTACAGTATTATAGAAATGAAACGTTATTATTTCCTGGAGCGCCCTTATGATTCAACCTCCTCTTTTCATTCCCTGGGCTCTCCAGGTGCAGAATTAAAAGATAACTAATGACTATTTAAACCAAAAACAAAAATGCTCTGCCGAAATCCAAGAACAAGTTCACCCCAGAAGCAGGGGGCAATGACTGGTAATGCTCTCCCAGGCAGAGGAATCGTTTAACAGCAACCACGTTATTGTAATTATGTGCACATTACCAACTACTTTCTCAATCTGGGGGGTGGGCATTGGCCAACACCTCCCACTAAGGACTAGGCATCCTCGGTTTAATTCAACCTTAAAGTCCCTAAGCCCACCCCTTAAGAACTTTCAGAGAGGTGAACACCTCGGGGACTAGGAATATAGAATATTTACAGGTGATCGACAGAACAAATAAAGAGGTGATCTAAGGACCTTGGGGGCAGCTGGGTGGCATAATGGATGGCATACCCAGCCTGGAGTCAGGAAGACTCCTCTTCCCAAGTTCAAATCCAGCCTCAGACACTTCCTAGCTGTGTGACCCTGGGCAAGTCACATAACCCTGTCTGCCTCAGTTTCCTCATCTGTAAAATTAGCCAGAAAAGGAAACGGCAAACTACTCCAGTATCTTTGCCAAGAAAGCCCCAAATGGGGTCTTGAAGAATCAGACATGAACGAAAGGACAGAACAGCAACAACAACTGAGAACCTTGGGCATATCTAGAAGAATGCCAAAGAATAAAGCAGGTGGTTTTCCGCCCAGCAGACTCGGGGAAAGGGAGTTCAGTATCCATCAGGTTTATGGCCACACCATCTCAAGCAGATCTCTCCCTACTCTGGGTCTCAAGTTTTCCCATCTACAAAACAAGGAGGTGAGACTAGGTGTGGGAAATGTGAAAGACTGTGGCACTCAGCTAAAAGATACGGGTTCAAAACCTGCCTCTGCTACTCACTGGCTCTGCTAACTTGACAAAGTCACTTCTCTGTCTTTGAGACTCAGTTTCCCCAAATGCTAGGTGAAGGAGTTGGGTTAGATTATCCTAAGGTCGGGGCAGCTAGGTGCCCCAGTAAGTAGAGCACCTGCCCTGCAGTGAGGAGGACCTGAGTTCAAATCTGGCCTCAGACACTTGACACACTTACTAGCTGTGTGACCTTGGGCAAGTCACTTAACCCCAATTGCCCTGCCTTCCCCCCCCCCCCCGCAAAAAGAAAAAAAAAATTTTAAAAGTTGCCTTAATTTAAAAAAAAAAAGAAAAAAGATTATCCTAAGGTTCCTTCAAGTCCCTTCCACTTCTGGAATTCTAGATATATTGTATTCTGTGTCCTCAAAGATCCCTTCTGGCTCTGACATCCTCTGTTCTATGTTCTAAAATCTCTTTCAGCTCAAAGCATTATAGTGAAGTGGGGTCAAATTAATTGACCCCTCCCAGCTGCATATTGGCTTAGAAAAGCACAAATTAATATTATCTACGTTGTATTTTTATTTATTCTATTAAACATTTCTCAATCACATTTTAATCCAATTTGACCCCACTGGGGAGTTTGCTGGCCATGAGTTTGATACCAGCAGACATGGAGTCCAGAAAACCTGGGTTTGAAAATCACCTCAAACACCTAGAAGCTGAGTGACTCTGGAAAAGTCACCTGACTTACTTAAGCCTCAGTTTCGTCATTGGTACAACAGGAATCATCATAGCACTGACTGCACAGGATTGTTATGGAACTAATAAGAAAACATCGGTAGAGTATTTTGAAAACCTTCTTTTTCCCTCCCAGACTCACAGTGAGGAAACTCCTTCTACTATAGCATTTCTGCAGATGTTCTGAAATACATATTCTTAGAGGAGAGTAGATTGGGGCATCAAGGGATTATTAAATGACTTATCCAAGGTCACATAACCGGCATGGCCAGAGGCATGATTTGAAGCCAGGTGTTAATGATGATGAGGCTAGCTCTCTTGGGAGGTAGCATAGGACAGTGCCGATGGACGATAGAAAGAAGGAAGGAAGGAAAGAAAGAAGGAGGGAAGGAGGGGAGGAGGGAAGGAAGGAGGAAGGAAGGAATGAGGGAAAGAGGATAGGGAGGGAAGAAGGAAGGAAGGAGGGAGGAAGGAAGGAAGGAGGGAAGGAGTGAAGGGGAGAGGGCAGGAAGGAAGGAAGGAGGGAAAGAGGGAGGGAGGGAAGAAAGGAAGGAAGGAGGGAAGGAAGGAAGGAAGGAAGGAAGGAAGGAAGGAAGGAAGGAAGGAAGGAAGGAAGGAAGGAAGGAAGGAAGGAAATACAGATTTATTAAGTGCCAAATATAGCAATGGAGTCAGGAAAGGTGAATTAAAATCTTATCTCTGATGCTTACAACTTATGTGACCTTGGGCAAATCTCCCTGAGACTCAATTTCCTCATCTGTAAAAGAAAGAAGTTGGACTGGATGACCTCTGAGGTCTCTTCCAGTTCTTGACCCCCACTCCTACGAGCTCACATGATCTCTTTTTAAAGTGCTGTATAAATATGGGCAATGATTCAATTTCCACTTTTAAAAGCTCCTTCCAGGTTTTGCATTCTCTTCTGTGATCCCACGCTCTCAAGTCCCTTCCAGCTCCGACACTCTGTGTTCTATGTTCTAAGGTCCCCTCTGCGTCTCATGTCCTAGGATTCATTCTCTACTTGAGGTCAGAAAAGGACTCAGATTTTCTTTCCGGGGCGGTCCTGACAGACTCTTGTGGTCTCTACCAGCCTGCCACATGGCTCCATGATCTCCTATTTTATTTACCATTTCGCCTGATGTCTGCTCATCCTCAGACCTCTCAATTCTAAAGGCCTTGCTCCCTCTTCCTCTCTTCCCAAAGACTGTTATTTATTTAGTGTGCCAAATGAAACCCTTGGAGTGGAACCACACCTTGGACTCTCAGGCCATGAGCCCCATCTCCCCTTCCAATTAAACCTTGCACAGAGCAGCTCTATATTATCTGCCTCCCTTGCTGTGAGATCTACCGCCTGCATTTTGTTTAACTCCTTTTCTCTTTAATAGGAGTTGTCTTTTAAGATACTCCAGGGACATCCTTCCTCATAGCGAGGTGTCATAGCAGAAAATAAAAGTAATCTACGACACATTTAGGGGCACTCAAATATAACGGCGACAAGGGACAGGCCCTAACCCGCTCCTCTGAACAATCCACAGATTATAGAGGATTCACAGGGCTGCCCAGCAGGCCTACCCGAAGTTCAATTACCCTGTGCATAGGACCAAGAGATCAGGCTTGCCTAGAGTTGGATCTAAGTACATAAACAAATATTCATCCCTGGAGAATGGCTTGGGGCGGGGGGCAGGACTGGAGGGGTGGAATGGGGAGAGCAAGGAAGATGGGAAGACAGTTGTCATAAACATTCTAAGTGGTGACACCGTTGGAAGAATATAATGGAATGCCACCTTACACATAGGATCCCAGGAAAACAGAGAATCATAGGCCTCGGGCTGGGAGGGACTGAGGGGAGACATATTTCCCCAACCCTTTATTTTACAGGTAAGGAAACTGAATCCCAGGGAGGTTAATTTACTTGCTTGACAGTACAGGAGTAGCAGAACCCTGCTATATGTACATGTGTGTCTATGTCATCTCCCTGAATTTGGGTCGTCTCCCCTAATTAGAAAGCAAGCTCCTTGAAAGTAAGGACTGTCTTCCTTTCCTATGTGTATCTCCAGAGCTTGGCACACAGTAAGGGCTTTGGAAATGCTTTTTCTTTTCAAGTAGGGAAGAAGGAAACAAGCACCTACTATGTGCCAGGCACTTGCCGAGCGCTTTACAACCATTATCTTATTTGATCCTCAACAGCTCTGGGAGGTGGGGGCTATTATTATCTCAATGTTACAGTGGACAAAAATGAGGCAGCTAGAAGTTATGTGACTTGCCCAGGGTCACACAGCTGTCTGAGGTCACATTTGGACCCAGGTCTTCCTGACTTCAGACCCAGCATTCTATCTATTGTACCACATAGTGTTGCCAAGATTCTAACTCAAGTCACATAACTCCTCATTCAGCACATTGCCGGTTCCATGCAGGGACAGCTGTGTATTTGTCCATGGTGTTTCTCATTCTTCTTAGAACTTCAAAACAACCCTGTGAAGTAGGTGGTACCACCCCGCCTTTTTCAGGTGAAGAAACTAAACTCATATACAGGCAGACAGAATGACATATAGACAAGCTGACGGAAAGGTAGCAAGAAAAAGAAAAGTAAAGAAAGATAGAAAGAGACAGACAGACAGACAGACAGAAGAGGGAGGGAGGGAGGAAGGGAGGGAGGAACGGAGGGAGGGGGAAAGGGAGAGAGGGGGGAAGGGAGGGAGGGAGTAAGGGAGAGGGAGGCAGTGGGAAAGGGGGAGAGGGAGGAAGGGAGGGAGTACAGAGAGGGCAAACAATATCTCAAGCAAGTTCTCTCTCCTCCAGGGCCTTGGGTTCCATGGATAAAGCCCAGTTCATGTTTAAATAGCACTGTAAGGTTTGCATCGTATTTAATAGACATTCTCCCATTGCCACATCATACCATGCTACCTGTAAAATTGAGTGTTTTCCGGGCTGGAAACAGCACAGGTTTGAAATCCAGCCCAGCTGCTTACACTCCCTTCCCTGTCTTCTCTTCCCCGGGCTAAATCTTCCCAGTCCCTTCCCTTGGTCCCTTTAAGACTGTCTTCAGTGCTTTCATCACCCTGGTTGCCCTGCTCTGGAATCTCTTGAGTTTTTCCCATGTCCGTGCTACAGAGTAGTGCCCAGAACTAAAGACAATACTCCATGCGTAGTACGACTAGGACAGAACACAGTGATGTTAAAACCCACCTTGCTCTGGACACTCCTTCCTCCCTTAAGGGACCTAGAAGCGTTTATTTCTTCTGGTTTCCAGCTCATACTGTTGACTCAATCCTGAGGGTGCAGGCCATTAAAAGAGGTAGATCTTTTTTTCACACAAAGGGAATGACCCTTGCCCTTGAAATGGCAGAACCATATTGGCTAACTGGAGTCGATAGCCAAGATAATTAAGAAGACAGTGTGCCAAGATTGGGTAGATAATGATGGCTGATCCACTATCAGTGATGTTGGAGAGATTGTGGGGCATAGGAGAGATCCCACCAGACTGGAGAAGGGCCAATGTTGTCTTGATTTTCAAAAATGGAAAGAGAAAAGAGTTGGTCACCTATAGGTCGGTTAACTTGACTTCAATTCCTGGGAAAGTTTTGGGAAGGATCATGACAAGATCGTTGATAAACATCTAGGAAGGAAAGCAATGATAACGAAAAGCCAGCAGAGACTCATCAAGAACAGGCCGTGCCAAACCAATCTTATTTCCTTCCTTGACAGGGTGACTATTTAGTTGTTGTTCGGTCGTGTCTGACTCTCCATGACCGCATTTGGAGTTGTCTTGGCAGAGATACTGGAATGGTTTGCTATTTCCTTCTGCAGCTCATTTTATAGATGAGAAACTGAGGCAAACAGGGTTCAGTGACTTACCCAAGGTCACATAGCCAGTAGGTGTCTTGAGGACAAATCTGAACTAACTCCAGGGCCAGTGCTCTCTCTCCACTGCACCATCTAGCTGCCCCAGGGTTGCCGTACTGATAAATTAAGGGAATGCTATGGATACAATTACCTAGATTTTAGCAAAGCTTTGATAACGTATCTCATGCTATTCTTATGGAGAAGATGGAGAAAGGACAAAATGAGAATACAATTAGATAAATTCAGAACTGATTGGATAGCTGGACTCAAAGACTCATTGTTAACAATTCCAAATCCATGTGGCAGGAGGTCTCTAGTGAGGTGTTTCAGAGATCTTCTCCTGACCCTAGACCGGTTTAGCATTTTTATCAATGACCAGAGATAAAGGCATAGATAGGATGCTCATCAAATGTATGGATGATGAAAAGATAACAAACCAGGTGAAAGTCACTAGGGAGAATGTAAAACCTCACTTGAATATAAAAAAATCAACTTTGCAAACAGAAGATAGAGAAGCCATGGTTAGACGTCAATTTGACTGGGAAATTTGCTGTGGTTCAGTCAGTTTTTCAGTCATGACAACTCTTCATGACCCATTTGAGGTTTTCTTGGCAAAGATACTGGCATGGTTTGCCACTTCCGTCTTCAGCTCATTTTACAGAAGAGGAAACTGAGGTAAATAGGGTCGAGTGACTTGCCCAGCGTCATGGAACTATTAAGTGTCTGAGGACAAATTTGAACTCAGGTCCTCCTGACTCCAGGGCAGGAGCTCCATCCACTTCCTCACCTAGCTGCCCTGCGGGGTATACTGGACATCAATATGAGTTACCGATGTTCTGCAGCAATTAAAATCGTTAATTCCATCTTACACCCCATTGAGAGAGAAACAAATAGATGATAGCAAGCCTCTGCTCAGGCCTTATAGTCTCATCTGGAGCATTATGTTAAATTCTGGGGGCCATAGCTTAAAGAGAACATTAGATTCAGGGTCTAGCTACACAGATCCCCAAAAGGACCTCCCTTCCTCTCTCTACTAACACCCTCTCCCACCTTCAACCCCACAGTTAATGGAGTGAGTCTCAGAAGAGGAAGTGAAAAATTCCAAACACAGACAGCCCTTTCCTAAAGACCAGGCAACACCTGGTGTTTTAAGAAGCAACAGAAACCCGAAGCCTCAGGCCTTTAGCTACTCCCATTCCATGTATCTTCCTTGACAGGAGCCAGCCCTCCCCCCAATATCAGGCCTCTGCCCTGTGGCTGAGACTCAGCTTCTGCTCCCCTAAAAACACACCTTCCTGCCCTCTTTGCCACTTTTGCAGCTCTAGGGGAGTCCACTTGGAAGAGAAGGGAAAAGTTATCTCTTGTAGCTCTCTCTCCCCTCCCTCTTAGAAACTGCTTGGGTCACTTCCTTCTGCCCATCTCCTCCTCCCCCAAATTAATCACTGGTGTCAATGTCTCTCCACATAATCAGGGAGGAGGCCCCTGGGTCTGTTTACAGAAGGAACGAGGCCTCTCTGGACTGAAACTGCTTGTCTGTCGGCTGTCCATCAGAGGATCTGGCCAGTTGGTTTCACTCAGGCCTCCCCAGCCTGGCAAACCTCCCCCAAGGCGCCAGCCTGGGGCCTCCCCATGAGTCGGGCTGAGGGGGAAGTCTGAAACAATAGAATGCAGGCCCCTCCCTTTCAGGCCCCTGCCCCTGGGGGAAAGTGGTCAGCCCAGAGAGAGGACCAAGCTGGTGAGGCCCTCCATAGGATTCCTTCTCTAGGAACTGAAGGAAGCCACAAAACTATAGAATCTCAAAACCACAGTGGGAAGGAAACTCAGAGGGCAACTAGTCCAACTCATAATTGAAAAGGAATCTTTTCCCTAACAGATGGAGAAACTGAAACCCAAGGATGTGACTTGCTGAAAGTCAAAGAAGGATCTGATGGCAGAAGTGACATTAGAACCTAGGAATTATCAGTTCAATGTCATTTATAAAAGATACCTACTTGCAGACACCCAGTGATGGGGAACTCACTGTGTGACCTTGGATAAGACACCCCTTCTGGGACTCAGTTTCCTCATTTATAAATAAGGGAATAGACTAAGCAGTGGTTATCAAAGTGTGATCTGCAGACCACTGGGGGGCTCCTGAAACACTTTCAAGGGGGTTGTTGAGGCCAAAGCTATTGTCATAATAATACTGACACATTATTTGCCTATTAAAATAGTCCTCTCTTTTCCCACTCTATGGGAATTTCAAATTTATGTTATTTCAAATTTATCCTGTATATATACATAGCTGTTTGCATGTTCTCTCCCTCAATTGACTGAATTCCTTGAGAGCAGGGGGTGTCTTTGACCTTTCTCCGTCAGTGCCTGGCATACAGTTGGTACTTAATAAAAGCTGACCGACTGACTACCTTAACACCAGATTTTCCTCACATACTTCAACATATCACAACAGATTGACTGCAGAAACAGATATTAGAATCCAGCTGTCTGCTATTAAGCCAAACATTAAGAGATTTGCAAAAATATGTAAAACGATGTCACTTTTCTCACTAAATATTTTTTTGTTTTGGAAGTTATTTTTCATAAAAATATGTTATTTATGCTAACATAAAAGTTTATTATTATTTTTAAATAAATTCATTTATATTTATTCTTAAATGAATAAATAAATGTTTATCAGTTTTGATTTCTAATATGGTCATCATCAATGGATAACCTACAAACCCAAAGACTTCTAGAGGTCCTCAATTCTTTTAATTAATTTATTTATTTTTAGTTTACAACATTCAGTTCCACAAGCTTTTGAGTTTTAAATTTTCTCCCCTTCCCTCTCTTTCCCCCTCCCCATGATGGCATGCAATCTGTTATAGGTTTTACATATACATTCCCATTGAACATATTTTCACATTAGTTATGTTGCAAAGAAGAATCATAACCAATGGAATGAACCACAAGACAGAAGAAACAAAACCAAAAGAGAGAGAAAATAGCATGCTTCAATCTGCATTCAGACTCCATATTTCTTTCTCTGGATGTGGATAACATTTTCTATCATGAGCCTTTTAGGGTTGTCTTAGAACCTTGCATTGCTGAGAAGAGCCAAGTTTGTCAAAATTAGTCATCGCACAATCTGTCTGTAAGTGTGTATAATGTTCTCCTGGTTCTGTTCCCCTAACTCAGCATCAGTTCATATAAGTCTTTCCAGGTTTTTCTGAAGTCTGCCTGCTCCTCATTTCTTATAGCACATTCATATATCACAACTTGTTCATTCATTCCCCAATTGATGGGCATTCCCTCAATTTCCAATTCTTTGCCACCACAAAAAGAGTTGCTATAAATATTTTTGTATACGTGGGTCCTTTTCCCATTTGTATTTGGGATACAGACCTAGAAGTGGCACTGCACTGTCAAAGGGTATGCACATTTTTATAGCCCTTTGGGTATAGTTCCAAATTGCTCTCCAGAATGGTTATATCAGTTCATAACTCCACCAGCAATGTAACAGTGTTCCAATTTTCCCACATCTTCTCCAGCATGTATAATTTTCCTGTTTTGTCATGTTAGCCAATCTGACAGGTGTGATGTGGTACCTAAGAGTTGTTTTGATTTGCATTTCTGTAATCAGTAGTGATGTAGAGCATTTTTTCATATGACTATAGATATCTTTAATTTCTTCCTCTGAAAACTGTTCATATATCGTTTGACCATTTATCAATTGGGGAATAACTTGTATTCTTATAAATTTGACTCAGTTCTCTATATATATTTTAGAAATGGAGCCTTTATCAGAGACACTGGCTGCAAAAAATTCTTTCCCAGTTTTCTGCTTCCCTCCTAGTCTTAACTGTATTGGCTTTGTTTGTACAAACCATTTTCAATTTAATGTAATCAAAATTATCGATTTTGCATTTCATAATGTTTTCTATCTCTTGTTTGGTCATAAATTCTTCCCTTCTCCATAAATCTGACAGGTAACTATTCCTTGCTCCCCTAAATTGTTAATAGTATCAGCCTTTATACCTAGATCACGTACCCATTTAGACTTTATTCTGGTATACGGTGTAAGATATTGGTCAACGCCCAGTTTCTGCCATATCATTTTCTAGTTTTCCCAGCAGTTTTTGTCAAACAGTGAGTTCTTATCCCAGAAGCTGGAATCTTTGGGTGACTACTGCATCTTGTGTACCTAACCTATTTCACTGATCCACCACTCTATTTCTTAGCCAGTACCAAATAGTTTTGATGACTGCTGCTTTATAGTACAGTTTAACATCTTGTATGGCTAGGCCTCCTTCCCTAGCATTTTTTTTTCATTAAGTCCCTTGATATTCTGGACCTTTTGTTCTTCTAGATGAATTTTGTTTTTATTTTTTCTAGCTCTATAAAATAATTTGTTGGTAGTTTGATTGGTATGGCACTGAATAAGTAAATTAGTTTAGGTAGAAGAGGCCCTCAATTTTTAAGAAGGGGTCCTGAGACCAAAAAGTTTGAGAACCGCCAGACTAGACACCCTGTGAGGCTCCTTCCAGCTCTCAATCTATTTTCCTGAGGCAGCCCATTCCAATTTTGAATAAGTCTGATTGTTAGGAAGTCCTTTTTTTTTCTTACTCTCAGCCAAAATCTTCATCTCTGCAACTATCTTTTTACTCTTCACCCTGACCTCTAGAGTCAGGCAGAATACATCTGATCCTATTCCTCTGTGGAAACTTTTTTTGCTCAGTCATTCCGACTCTTCATGACCCCATTTGGGGTTTTCTTAGCAAAGATACTGGAGTGATTTGCTATTTTCTTCTCCAGCTTATCTTACAGGTGAGGGGAACTGAGGCAAACAGGGTTAAGTGACTTGATCTGAGGCCAAATTTGAACTCAGGAAAATGAGTCTTCCTGACTCCATGCCACCTGGCTGCCCTGAAAACTTTTTAGATACTTGAAGAAAGCTATCCCATCCCTCCAAGTCTTCTGTTTTCTAGGCTAAATATCTCCAATTTCTCCAAATGATCTTCACCTATTACAATCCCCGGTCTATTCACCATCCTGGTTCTCCTCCAGAGTCTAAACAGTGCTTTCACCTGTATTCAGGTTAAATTCAGTTGCTCCTCACTTTCCTTAACTTTAAAACAAAGGTCCTGAACTAAATAACCTTCAAGGTCCCTTCAAGGTCTAATGTATGAGCCTAAAAGATCAAGGATAAGTTAGCAAAAAGTAAAGGCCCAGAGCCTTCGGTGACACCCTGTGGTGTGCTAGTAAACATTTAACAACCAGGCTCTCTGAGAGGGAAAACATAAGCACACACTTTTAACTTTAATCTGCATATTGGAACCTTCTCAAGTCTAATCAACAAAACTATAAAGCAGCCCCAAAAATTGGAAAATTGAGGGGATGTCCATCAACTGGGGAATGGCTAAACCAGTTGTAGTACATGAATGTAATGGAATACTATTGCGCAATAAGAAATTATGAGCAGCCAGATTTCAGAAAAAACCTTACATGAACTGATGCAAAGCAAAATGAGCAGAACCAGGAAAACACTGTACACAGTAACAGCAACATTCTCAGCAACACAATGACCTAAGACAATTACAAAAGACTCATAATGGAAAATGCTATCCACCTCCAGAGAAAGAACTGATGGAGTCTGAATGTAGATGGAAGCAGACTATTTTCACTTCATTTTTTTCATGGTTTTTTTTCCAGTTAGTCTGTTTCTTTGTTCACAACTATGACTAATATGGAAATATGTTTTACATGATTGCACATATATAACCTACACCAAACTGCTTGCCATTTTAGGAAGAGGGAAGGGGACAGGGGCAGGAGGAAGGAGTAAAAATTTGGAATGCAAAATTTTGTAAAAATGAATGCTAAAAAGTATCTTTATATGTAATTAGAAAAATAAAATACTATTAAATATTTTTAAATAAATCAAGCCTGGATTTGTAATTATTATAGATTTCTGAAGTATAAATTCTCACACTGAACATTCAGCAATAGCCTCTCTGCCAGAAGATCTGGCTCCCCACACAAGCCAGATATTCAGTACAACGGACATTAGCTTAGCAAAGGAGAAGAAGCCAAAACTAAGACTGAGCAGTGGAAAAGAAGGTGACCAGGAAGAAGGTGACAACTAAGCCAGGCCTTAAAAGGAGAAAAGGATGTCCACAGAATCCAAGGATAAGGAATGTGTTGAAGATGTGGGGAAAGCGTGTGTGGATCCATAGAGGCAGAGGAGGGAAGATCAAGATGGTGGGAAAATAAATTGTCTGATTTGGCTGGAATGTAAAAGTGGATGAAATGAAGAAATGAAGGTAAATTGAGGCAAGATTTTGGAGCATCTTCTATACTGGGTGAAAGATGGATTCAAAGAAAATTATGATATTTCATAGAATCAAGAGCTGTCACCTAGCCCAACGGGCCCCAAACTTTTTTGATCACATACCCCAATCATCAAAAAATGTTTTGTACAAATACCCCAATATCTGTCTTTTGGCTTATTTATAAATTCTATACATGTAATAATTGAGTGCATTATAAAACTTACACAAAATAGAAATTAAAAAACAGAGACAAAGATGAAAGAATATCTGATCTTAGAGGCAATAGGAAGTGACGTGGTTAGACTTGAATTTTAAGAAAATCACTTTGGCTGCTATGGGGGACATGATTAGAGAAGGGAGAATAAATTGAGACAGGGAGACCAAGCAGGAGGTTGTTGAAATAGTGAGAGATAACGAGGCCCCTGAACTAGCAGATAGATGGTACAGTGGATAAAGCTTTGGGCTTGGAGTCAGGAAGACCTGAGATCAAATGCAGCTCCAGAAATTTTCTAACTGTGTAACCTTGGCAAGTCACTTAACCTCCGTTTGCCACTGGAGGAGGAAATGGCAAACCACTCTGGTATCTTTGCCAAGAAAAACCCCGTGGAAGAGAGTCACAAAGGGTGGGACACAACTGAAACTACTGAACAACAACAACAAAGAGGAGATAGATGTAAGCCCTGTTATGGGGGTAGAAAATGACAAGATTTGGCAATTTCATGGTGTGGGACTAGAGTTCAGTAGAGAAATTAGGGGTAGATATATAAATCTAGGGGCAGCTAGGTGGCGTAGTGGCAGAGCACTAGCCCTGGAATGAGGAGAACCTGAGTTCAAAACCAGCTTTAGACACTAGCTGTGTGACCCTGGGCAAGTCACTTCACCCCAATTGTCTCAAATAAATAAATCTACACGTGATCTCACAGAGACAACAATTAAACCCATGGGAACTGATGAGGTCACCAAATGAAAGAGTATATATATAGAAAGGAGAGAATTGCACCCAGGAGAGAGCCTTGCGGTGTATCCCCAGTTCGGGAGGGTACATTGAGCTGAGGCCATGAGACTCTCTACTAACAGTAAGTGTGCGAGCGCACACTACAAAGAATTCAGCTGCATGGTCTGTGATCACACGATCATAAGAAGATTTAGGGCTGGAAGAAATCTTGGAGCTTGGTTCATTAAAACCTCTCATTTTGCAGATGAGAAAACAGAAAAAGGAAGCAACTTTTCCAAGATTAACCAAGGAATAGATAAGTGGCAGAGCTCAGATTGAGCTCAAATTCACTCAGGTCCAGATTCCAAGTCCAGTGCTCTCTCCTATCACACTGGCTCTCACTGAATATGTATGACAACAAAGGGAAATATTTTGCCTTTTTAGGAAAAAAAGAAACAAGGTTTTGTTTTTTTAAAAAGAAGTAATTTCACAGACAGTTGGCCTTGATGGGTTAAGTAAGGTATTTAATTATGCTAAAAAGAGATCTAAAATGAGCTGTTACAATCTGATGGGTCACTGAGCTGCAAACACAACACTTCCTAATTGGGCCTTGTAATGGGTCTAATGGACCAGAACAGCATCCTATCCTCCATGCAGAGAGGGGGAGGCAGGCACACCGCAGCCTCACCAGAAGACAAAACTAACTGTATCGAGCCAGACCTCGGCAGCAGCTCTGCAGGGAGAAGCTGGTATGGCTGGGAGAGGAAAGATGTCCTAGACAGGCTGGAGCAGGGCTCAGAGGAAAATGTTCAAGGCTAGAAGCCAAAGATTAGTCATGGATCCAGCGTTAGGATACAGGCCAGGGTTCAGAAGGCAAGGAATAAGAAGCAGGGACTTGCCATTGTTCAGGCATTTTCTGTTGTGTCCGACTTCATGACCCCATTTGGGGTTTTCTTGGCAAAGTACTGGAGTGGTTGGTCATTTCCTTCTCCAGCTCATTTTTACAGATGAGTAAACTGAGGAAAACAGGGTTACATGACTTGCCCAAGGTCACTCGGCTAGTAATGGTCTGAGGCCAGATTTGACCTCAAGATGAGTCTTCTTGACTCCAGGCCAGCACCCTACCTACCGAGCCACGTAGCCACCCAAAGTAAGGACTAGGCTACAGTTTATGAAATAACTGTGGTCAGGAGTGGACAAGGAGTCATCGATCGTAAACAGCATCCTATATGTAATGGGCATTCAATAAATAGCAATCTCCATTGCTATGGTGCTTCTAGCCTTACACGGCGCTTTTCTCATAAGAGATTTTTTTTTAACTTTCTCATAACAGGTTGATGCAAATATTACCATCCCATTTTACAGTTAAGAAAACTGAGTTTTGGGGGCAGCTAGGTGGTGCAGTGAGTAGAGCACCAGCCTTGGGGTCAGGAGGACCTGAGTTCAAATCCAGCCTCAGACATTTGACACGTACTAGCTGTGAGACCTTGGGCAAGTCACTTAACCCCAATTGCCCTGCTTTCCCCCTTCCAAAAAAACCCAAAAATCAAACAAAAAAAAAAAAAGAAAACCAAGTTTCAGAGAAGTTCTTCAGGGTCATATATTTGGTATTAGAAGCATGACTGGAACCCAGATCTTTAGATTCTTGATGCCACACTGCCTCACAAGCAACGACTTGTTGATGTTGGCAATGATGAGAAACAGGGAATCAGGAGGTCCCCAGGTTCTAATCTATTCAAATCAGCAAGCATTTGCCAAACACATTCTTGATTTCAGGTGCTACACTAGACTTCAAAATACATAAGGGAGGATGGCCCATTCCCCATGATTCTTTATCTGTCAAAAAAAAAAAAACATCCCTTACTTCTACACCTGTATAACTCAAAGCCCCATTGCTCCCTCCCACCACCATACTGATATCTTCACTCACTGACTGACCCTCACAATTTAACACTTTATTACAGACTTCCTTGCTCACTCACTTGTATGTGTGTTTCCCCCCATTCCCCACCCCCTCCGTTTAGATCATAAGCTCCATATGGTTGGGGATCGTATATTCATCTTCTATCTTGTCCCCACCCCCATCCCACCCCTTAGAGCAGTGTGTTCCAATACAGGCTCCTCTCTGTTAATTGTGTGACTGAATAAGTCACTTCATATCTTTAAACCTTAGTCTCCTTTTCTATAAATTAGGGATAATAATTCCTATCTGGCAGAGGCTCAAATGAGCTAGGTGTTAGACTGTGGGCCAAGTCACTTCCTCTCCAAGCTTGAGTTTTCCCTTCCATCAAGTGAGAGGGCTGGACCAGATAATCTCTGAGGTCCCTTTTGCCCTTAAAAATCTCATGAGTCATAGAGATAAGGGATGTATAAACACTTTTCAAACTCAAAAGGGCAGTCACCACAATAAGAAAGGCAGGGCAATTAAGGCCATGGAGAAGGAAGGTGGCACTCTTACAGACAGCCCTGGAAAGGGGCTACCCTCCCTCCCTGGTGTGGGACTGCAGAGGGGATAATGGGAGAACTTTTGGCCCTATACACGGCAGGGAAGGGAAAGGAAGGGAATAAGCATGTATATATTACAGCATCTGGCACTGTGCTAAGATAACAAAGGTTATCTCACTTAATCCTTAAAACAACCTGAAAGGGAGGTGCTATTATTACCCCCAGTTTACAGCTGAGGAAACTGAGGTAGATGGAGGTTAAATGACTTGCCTAGGGTCACTCAACTAGTAAGTGTCCAAGGCTGGATTTGAATCTTTTGGTCTTCCTGAATTCAAATCCGGCCTCAGACACTTATTAGCTGACACTTAACCATTTTTGCTACAGTGGGCTGAAGAAGAACATGGCAAACCACTCCGGTATCTTTGCCAAGAGGATCCCCAACAGAGTCGCAAAGAGTCGGATGTGTGAAAATACCTGAACAACTTCCTGACTCTGAGCCCCACGCTCTATCCAGTGTGCCATCCAGCCACATCAGGTACAACAGGTGCAGAACTGACTTTTTTTGAAGCAAAGTTAAAGAGAACTAAATGAAACCTATTCAAGGCAGAGCAGAATAGCCCTGGCATTTGGGCATTTGGTTTTTCTGCCTAGCTTTCCCCAAGTCTGCACTTGAGTTTCTTTGTGTTTTGTGTGTGTGTGTGTGTGTGTGTGTGTGTGTGTGTGAGAGAGAGAGAGAGAGAGAGAGAGAGAGAGAGAGAGAGTGTGTGTGTGTGTGTGTGTGTGTGTTTGTGTGTGTTTTCCTGGGGAAGTACTGGGTTTATTAGTGATTAATCTGTGCCACGTGGCCAATGACAGTCAAGTCCTTGACTACACCTTCTGAACCCTTCCCTATTCACTCAGGCCTGCCTGGCCCAGAGGATGCTTAGAAGACCTATACAAGTGGAGAGTAATATTTTTTATTAATGTGAATTAATAACTCCAACAACATCACATTCTATTGCCCCATTGTGGCATGGAGGGAGACTGGCACAGGCTCTGGCAAGTCCCGATAAAGTTGGAGTAGGCTTTGGTTGCAATGCAAAGGCTGCTAGATTTAGAGTCAGAGGAACTGAGTTCAGATCCTGTGTTTGCCACTTACTACCGGTGTGACTTTGGACAAAAGACTTCACCTCCCTAGTCCTCAGTTTCTTCTCCTGTAAAATAGAGTAAGGAGTTTGGGCTAGATGATGCTAAGGTCCCTTGCAGTTCTAAATGGGTAATCCTGTGAATGAGTGTGCCTTCCAAGGACCTGAGGAGAAGCTTGGCTCATCACTATAGGGTTAACTTCCAGAAGATGAACTTCTGGGTTACGATGGGAGGAGAGCTCTCAGTCCTCACTGATGAAAAGGGTATGCATACTGATGAAATCAGGGGTCCTGGAAATATTGTCTCCCCCCACAAAAGTCTATAAAGTAAATACCAAGTAGTTTCACAGAGAGAAAACACATTGACAAGGGATAATCAGGAAAAACTTCAGGTAGGGGGTGATCCTGGTGCTGGATCTTTAATAATAATAATAATTCACTGCTGTGTGATTTAACGATCTGGGAGAAGGCTGGAGAAAATGCACCTGTTTCCCTTCCTTGCAGAAGTGAGAGGCTCTGGGTGTGGAATAATGCACGTCCTGTCATGTGCAGTCTGATGTGTTGACTTTGTTAAATGCTTTTTTTCTTCTTTCTTTTTAAATCTTTGTTACGAAGGAGGGTTACAGAATTACAATGTGTGTAAGTTACAGAGCGATACATTCAGGAATGAAGATGATGTAAAAACAAAAGAGTATCATTAAAAACAAGATTAGAAATCATCATAATTCACATCTCTATAGTGCTGCAAGATTTAAAAAGAGAATCCTACACGGCTCTAAGAGGTACATAGATAGTTTTCCTTTCTGTGCACATTTCATTAAGCACAAAACTAAGGCTCTCTGCTGAGAGGTTGTGACACGTCCACTTCCAGCGTCCGAGCTGGAAGTGAGCCTCAGGTCTTCCAAGACCCCTCCAACACTTCCTAGCACACCAGGCTACTTCAAGGTAGGCAAGAGTACAGGAAAAAAAGGAGGAGGCCAACTGGAGGAAGAAAGATAATTCAAGCTGTAAATGTCCTAACCAGTAAAAATCTGATCCAGAAGGATGAAAGGGAATGAAGATCAATTAATTAGCAAGCACTTATTAAGCTCCTTCTGTATACCAGGCATTGTGCTAAGCACTAGAGATACAAAGACAAAAAATGAAACAGGCCTTGCCTTCAAGGAGTTTACATTCCATCAAGGAAGATAACATGTACTCATTTAGATCCCCCCAGTGTGCCTAGCACAGTGCCATATAATAGGTGCGTAATAAATATCTGTTGATCAATTTTAAAAAATAAACACAAGATAATTGAAGGGGAGAGGAATTAACCACTAGGGGGATTAAAAAAGGTCCGGAAGTTTACCATTTTTTTTGTTTGCTTCTTTCTTGTGGTTTTCCCTTTTGTTCTAATCCTTTACAACATGACTAATGTGGAAATATGTTTAATATGATTGTACGTATATCAGATTGCACACCATCTTGGGAAGGGAGGAGCAGAGGGAGGGGAAGAAAATTTAGAACTCAAAATCTTATAGAAGTGAATGTTGGGGGCATCTAAGAGGAGCAGTGGATAGAGAGCACTGGCACTGGAGTCAGGAGGGCCTGAGTTCAATTCTGACCTCAGACACTTAGCTGTGTGACCCCAGGCAGGTCCCTAAACCTCTGCCTGCCTCAGTTTCCTCACCTGTAAGATGAGAATAATAATAATAGCACCTCCCTCCTAGGGTTGTTGTGAGGATCACATGAGAAAATATTCATAAAGTGCTTAGCAGAGCCTAGCACACAGTAGGTACTTAATAAATGCTTATTAGAATTTTTAGCAATAAATAAAATTACTGCAATAGAGTCCAGGTAAGTGGTGAGAAGGAACTAGATTTATCACTGGAATATTATCCACTCCATTCATTTTATAAATGAGGAAACTGAGGCACAGAAAAGTGAGTTGACTAAAGTTACACAGATAGTAAGTAAAAAGTCAGGATTTGAACCCAGGTCCTCTGACTCCAAATAGAGTATTCTTTTCAAGGCATGACGCTGACTCCATTCCTACATATTCAATCCTTTAAAGCCCAACTCAAATGTCTCTTCCTCCAGGAGGTCTTCCCTGAGCTCCTAAGTTACTAATGACCTCTTCCACTTCAGATTTCACTTTATTTTATGCCTCTCTAATATTCTAACGGAATTTTGCATGTAATAGCTCCTTGGGTAGGTTCAGTTACAGAAAGGCAGGGACCCTGTCTTCTCTGTATTTTGTACCTCCTCGTCCAGCAGGGAGCACAGTTCTCTACTCACAGTGGGTGCTTAATAAATGTCTATTGTTGGGGAAACAAGACACCATCCCACAAAATATTTATGCAGCAAGAGAAGGTAGAGTGAAATTAATGCCCAGTTACAAGGTACAGAAAATGAGAGCAGTGGGTTTAGAGGAAGAAGCAGAGCTCAGGCATGGCCTGCAGGGTATGAGAAGGATTTCAGAACGGTCTCAAGTGGGAACTAGAAGGATCAGCAGAACATGGAGAGACAGAAGGGAAATGAGCAACCTTCTGGGAAAAGGGGAACAGTATGATCAAAGACAGAGACAGGAAAGGGCTTACCCCTAGAATTAATGTATCTACCATATGCACCTATTGATTGAGAAAAGAGATAATGACAAAAAACTAGATGTATGAATCCAGTAGGACAGAGACTGGGATGAGGAAATCCCCTCTGCTGATACCTTTGAGCAGGAATGTCAAATGGGAAAAGAAATGGATCCCTGTCAGCTGCACGTTGACTTAGAAAACCACAAATTAACATTCTCTATGTTATACTGTATTCTTATTTACATTGTTAAAATTTCTCAGTTATGTTTTAATCTGGTTCTAACCACACTGTGGAATTTTTGCGGGCTGCTTGGGCCTATGGGCCTCAAATGTAACACCTCTACCCTAGAGCACCAAGAAGCAAAATGACTTATTTGCCCAGGGTCACCCAGCCAGTACATGTCAGAGACAGGACCTGAACGTGTCTTCCCTTCCTGACTTCAAAGGCCCTCTTTGCTATCTACAGCAACAGAGATGTCCAATTCACTCTGTATGCCACCCACCACTCCCAGGTGAAGCAGGAACCAGATTAAAATGTAATCGGGAAATATTTAACAAAAAAACTAAAAATATAATAAAACTCTGATGTTAATTTGTGGTCTTCCAAGTCAATATGCAACCCATGGGGACCCATTTCTGTTTGAGTTTGACACTCCTACACTACAACACATTGGAGACCTAGTAATGCTTTTAAATGATTTTAAAAATTAATCACAGCAGATTAATTAATTTTTAATTAATCACAAAAATTAATAAAAAATGTATTTTAATTCATCACAGCTTCCTATGGTTGAAAATAATAACGCATTTATCTGATTTGATGATGACAATGACCATTGAATGTTGTAGGCCAGGCCTGACCCTGACCTATCCATGGTTTCAGGTTCAGCATCAGAATGAAATGAACTGATCATCTGACTTTAAAAAGGAAGTTTACTTAGCAGGTGATTTCTGGGCCTCATTTGTCTATAAAGTCATGAGTTTGGGCCAGATGAATACTGAAGGCCCCTTCTCACCTTAAATCACATGTCCCCTACATATCAACTCAATTCTACTGGGAGGACCAGGATATAATTCCTGGAGTTGGTGGCATTTGAACTGGGCCTTAAAAGATGTGAAAAATACCAGCTCAAAAATACCGAGGAGGGAGGGAGCCTAGGCACAGGGAACAGTGTGTGAAAAGGCATGGAGGGGGCTGAACAAGATTAAGAAAAAAGATAGTAGTCTAGTCTATTTAAAAAAATAGAATGAATTTATGAAGGGGATAGAGTGAGATGAGGCAGAAAGGGTAGATTTTTTTTTTTTTGCACTGAATGTGGTAACTTTATTGATGGTACACAATATAGGACTCTAGGCTTCTCCCCCTTACTACAGGGGTGCTTTAGGATAAGGATGTGAATGGGATATGGATCCCCAGTACAGGAACATAGGTTAGGAATGTAGGCTCCCCAGTGGTGGACCTCCTTTTTTTGGCTGGGGATGAAGGTTCATGGCTTTCCACTTTACTCCTGGGAGGCCATGTAGACCATGAAGTCTACTACACGGTTGCTATAACCGTACTCATTGTCATACCAGGAAATGAGCTTGACAAAGTGGTCATTGAGGGCAATACCAGCGCTAGCATCAAAGGTAGAAGAGTGACTGTCACTGTTGAAGTCACAGGATACAACCTGGTCCTCTGTGTAGCCCAAGATGCCCTTCAAGGGTCCTTCTGATGCTTGCTTCACCACTTTCTTGATCTCATCATATTTGGCAGGTTTCTCCAGGTGGCAGGTCAGATCCACAACAGATACATTGGGAGTAGGAACACGGAAGGCCATGCCTGTGAGCTTCCCATTCAGTTCAGGTATAACTTTGCCCACAGCCTTAGCAGCACCAGTGGAAGCAGGGATGATGTTCTGGGAAGCACCACGCCCATCACGCCACAGCTTACCAGAGGGGCCATCTACTGTCTTCTGGGTAGCAGTAATGGCACGGACTGTAGTCATGAGTCCTTCCACGATGCCAAAGTTGTCATGAATGACCTTGGCCAAGGGGGCCAAGCAGTTGGTAGTGCAGGAGGCATTACTGACAATCTTAAGGGAATTATCATATTTCTCATGGTTCACTCCCATCACGGACATGGGGGCATCAGCAGAAGGGGCAGAGATGATGACCCTCTTGGCTCCACCCTTCAAGTGAGCCCCAGCCTTTTCCATGGTGGTAAAGACTCCAGTGGACTCTACAACATACTCGGCTCCAGCATCTCCCCATTTAATATTGGCGGGATCCCGCTCCTGGAAGATGGTAATGGCTTTTCCATTGATCACCAGCTTCCCATTCTCAGCCTTGGCATTGCCCTTGAACTTGCCATGAGTGGAATCATATTGAAACATATAAACCATGTAGTTGAGGTCAATGAAGGGGTCATTGTTGGCCATGATGTCTACTCCACCTGAGGCGAATGCAGCCCTGGTCACCAGGCGCCCAATACGGCCAAATCCGTTGACTCCGACCTTCACCATCTTGTTTCAGGGATGCGACTGAAAACAGCAGATCCTGGCACCGAGCTTGGGAGAAAAGCCGAAAGCCAGAAAGGGTAGATTTGAGCCAGATTTTGGAGGTCCTCGAATGCCAGGAAATTGTGCGGAACTTTATCTTGAAAGCCAGGGTTCCCCACCTTTTTGAATATGAATGACTCTTTTTTAATATTTAAGACTCGCATGTGAAAAGAGTTGAACTGGATTTGGTGTCAGAGGACCTCGGTTCAAATCCTGTCTCTGTCACTTACAAATTGTATAATCCTGAGCAAGACCCGTAATGCCTCTGGGCCTCAGTTTCCTCACCTGTAAAATGAGGAGTTTGGACTAAGCGGCTTCTAAGGATCCTTCCAGCTCTAAATCTATGATGACCCCTCTTCAATAGCTCAAGGTCTTCCAGGGGTCCGTGGCCCACACATTGGGAGTCATTGCCCTAGGCCTTGGGTATTGGATAACCATAGACATAACATAAGCTAAGGTGTAGTGGAAAGCATTTTGGACATGGAAACAAAACATCTGAGTTTGAGTCCCTGCTCTTTGACTTAGAGACAAACTATTTCTCCTTTCTGGGCCAGAGCCCATTCACCTGTCAAGCGAGGAGACTGGAGTGGAGGATCTTTTATGGCCCTCCCAGCTCTAATATTCTATGATTCTGGGGATTTTGGGTGGACACAGTACACATCAGGGAGCTATTGTAGGTATCTGAGCAGATGTGAGGAGTGACTGTGTGGGGATTTCAGGTCTTTGCACAGACCCTGCAAGGACATTTCCATCTGACTATTAAACCGGACTGAAGGGTGAGGGGTGGGGGACATGACGACCTAGTTTGATTGAATTCTACTCATAAACCAGTCATCTGTTGAATCGCTCAAGTTTCCAGACACAAGGTTCCAAGCATCCCTGAGTAAATGATGGAACCAGAATTCAAATTCACTTCTGTCTCTGTCCTACACTCTTTCTACAGCATAACAATTTCTCTCCAGCTGCCCCAAGCCAGACTTGAGCAAGCATATTTCTCTTCTTATCTATAAAACACAGATAATAATGCTTATATTCCCCACCTCCTACCTAGCAAGGCCCCTCCCTCCTACGCTAGGGCCTAGCAATGCCCCTCTGTTCCAGAACTGTGGGTAAAGCCCCACCTGGGATCTCAACTGTGACCAAAGGACCCAAGAGCTCTGAACCATCTGATCTCAAAAAGGTTGCTACCAAAGCTAGGAATGTCCAGCTCAGGATCACTCACCTATACTCAGGGGGGAAAGACACTAAGCAAAGGAGGCAGCCAGAGATTCCTCTAGGCTATAGATGCTATGTGTAAGCAGTCATCATTTCTGCTAAGGTGGGGGTGGGAAGAAAGGAAGGGGACAGAGGGAGAGAGAGTAAGAGAGAGAGAGAGAGAGAGAGAGAGAGAGAGAATTACAGTTCACAGTTCCAGAGAAAGATCAGAAGCAGTCTTTCCCATTAAGTTGACATAGTCCACCCAACTGTCCTCAGAAAATCAGCTGTAGTGTCTTTTGCACATTTGCCCCTAATTCCAATTCCATAAATGGAGTTTCCTACAAAGGCTCAACCATTCCTTGTCTCTCCGAGCACTTCCCCCAGTGCCTTGTATCAAAGAGTCCCAACAACGTCCATGTGGCCGAGTTCTCAATGGCCTCCAGAATATCATATTATAAATTCCCAAGTAGTTCATTCATCTTAGTTCTTGGACAGTCCCATAATTATAATGTCTAGGGAGGGGCCAGGCCTACAACAACTGGTAGGGCTGCAGAGCATTCATACTCAACAAACAAAAGTTTACAGCTTGTAGCATCCTTAAAGAATATTTCTTAACAATACGGAGCACAGCAACACTACCCCTAATTGCTCACAGTTTACCCTCTGATCCCTCCACCCCCCAAGCCAACGGAGGACCACCCCTCACAACATACAGCCAGCACAACCAGAAGCAATTTGAGAACCACCATTACCACTCCCACAACAAACAGGCCACAAGATAAAAGAGGGCCTCCAATCACCTGGACCTTGCCTTCCCCTACCACAAGGAGGTGATTCTGGTCAATCCTGACAATCATCACTGAATGCTGAAGGCCAGACCTGACCCAAGCCATTCCAGTGTTCCAGGTTCAGCATTAGATTGAAGTGAGACTACTTGTAGACGATCAAACTATTTTAAAAGGAAGTTTACTCTGCCAAAGCCTGGAAAGGAAATCCAGCAAAGATACAGCATCAATTCAGTTGAGTGAAGCTTCTGTCTCTCTGTGGTCCAGTAAATCCTCACTGAGGGGCTCCTCACTCTTTTGATGCTAGCTTTTAGAATGTAGGGCATTGGGAAGCTCCATCAATGGACAACTTTCTTAGTAGGCTAGAGCAGTTAAGTATCAAGGATAGTTTCAGTAGCTGTTAAAGGAAAAACTAGCCTATTCCTACTACTACAAGGTCAAAGACATTATATCAGTTTACTTTAGTATTAAATTGATAACAATACTGGAAGATACATTGTGCCTTTTCCCTGGTTGCCCATCACGACTTGGAATGTTGTCCCTCCTCATCTCTACCTCCTGGCTTCTTTCAAGACTTAGCCCCATTAGTGGGCGAAGAACTGGTTTCAGAGCCAGGAAGACTTGGGTTTAAGTCTCACCTCTGACACATTCAGGTTATGTGACCTTAGGCAAGTCCCTTAACTTTTTAATTCTCTAAAAAAAAAAATAGAACCATAAGTTTCAGAGAAGGTGCTGACCTGTATTGACAGAGCACATTTTCTCATCTAGGAGTTTCCTCTAGCAGTGAAATCACAGGTCCCATCCCCATCCCCTATTAAAAATGATAATAGGTAACACTTTTAACATATTTTAAGTTTTTCAATGGGCTGTTCATACATTCCCTCATTGATCCTTACAAATACTACGGGAGATAGGTAATGTAAATATAGGATCATAGTATCCTAATGCATAGATCTAGAACTCAAAGGGACCTAAGAGGCCATCGTTGTCAGGATTTGAGCCCAGGTGAGTGTTCTTCACCCATATAGATTTATGAAATACCAGCTCCTCAGACTGGCATTGAAAGCCCTCCACAATCTGGTGCCAATCTACTTTTCAAGGCTTATTGCATATTACTTGCCTTCATGTACTCTACATTCCAACCAAAATGGACTACAAGCCATTCCCCAAATTCAAAATTCCCTCATCCACCTCCATGCCTTCTCACAAGCTATTAACCACCACTGCTCCGACTCCAGTTCCTAAGTGTTCTCTTCTTCCTCAAATTATCTTATATTTGCTTCTCTGTATGCATGTCGTATCCTCTAGTAAGATATAACTAAGCATCTTGAGGGCAGGAACCATTTCATTTTTGTCTCTGTATTCCTAGCACACAGAAGTGCCTGGCATATGGTAGGAATTTAATAAATGTTTGCTGCAACGTTTGTTGCTGAACTCAGTGAGAAACCCGAGGTTCAGAGAAGCTGCGTGACTCACCTAAAGTCACCAAGCTCGGAAGAGGCAAAGCCAATACTCCATGGCAGCTCTTCTGACTCCAAGGCCAGAACTCTTTGCCCAATGAGGCGATGCTTCCCAGCCTATCTCATCTGTAAAAAGGAAAGGATAGCCCTTCCCTGCATTCCCTGCTGTATCTTACAGCGTTGTAGGGCGAAGGAAAGAAGATAATGTATGTAAAGTGCTTTGTAAAACTGGGAGTGCCACAGAAAAAATTGCCTGCTCTTACTCCCATGGATGGAAATTTGCAAAGTGTTCAAGCATTAGAGAAATGTGAACCACCATTGACTATTATTCTTATTTGCCAGAAAAAAAAAATCCGAGATGAAAAAGTCAAGGTCTCAGAAAGGAAATCAAGCAAAATTAATTCACCCGAAGCCAAAGGAAAACACCCCCTGCATTTGTCAATTACTCCGACTTCCCTGAGCTGGGAATATCTGCAGCCCAACTTTGTGCACCAGAGCTCCCTTTCCCCAGGTTTCCATTAAATTCTAAACAGGCGCAATTTAATCAAGTTTAACAAGCCGGAAGGAGGGGACGCCTCTTGAGCTCACTGCACACTCCCGGAATCTGCATCACTGTCATCCCAAACTCCTGGTTTTCAGTTGATGCTTTTAAACACTTGTTTCTATGGTAACTTTACAAGGTCAGAGCACAGGAGGTGGGGGATTGGAGGGAGGAGGGAGGGGAGTTAGTTCAGCAAGACAAAAGGTGGCCCGGCCTGCCTGACTTTGGAATCAAAGGAGGTCAGGGCTGGAAAGAGCCAGAGATGTCACCTAGTCCAGCCCCCTCATTTCAGAAGAGGAAACTGAGGGATGGGGGAAACCAGACAGGAGACGACAGAATACTGGCCCACAAGGTCATACAGTGATTCGGTGACACAGTTAAGACTAGAAAAATCACAGGAATGGAGAAACTGCCGCTGCCAATATCCTTTAGGATTTGCAAAGCGCTTTGTGCACAACAACCCAGCGAGGCAGGTAGTACTGATATAATCATAGCTGCCTTACACATGAGGAAACTGGAGAATAGCCACCTCAGACAGGTAAAGATACAAAACATAGTTCTCCAAGCCAGGATATGAAGGGATGTCTTCTCTCTCAAAGTGCTGTACTTCACATTCAGCAATCCACTCCTGGACTCTGTGCCCTGGCATGGGACTGTTCCTCACTCCTGGAACACAATTACCCCTCACTCCTGCTTTAGAATCCCTGGTTCCCTTCAAAGCTCAAACAGCAGCTCCCACACAAGGCCTTTGCTGATCCCGGTTGCTGATGCCTTGTACTGCCTTGTACTTATTCTGTATATGGCACAGTGGGGGAAAAGCATTGGCTTGGGAGATGCGGGTTCAACTCCTACCTTTTACTCTTATTACCTGTGAGACAGGCAAGGCACTCACTCCATTGGTCTCAGATTCTGTGTCTGTCAAATGAGCAGGTGGGACTAGCTGACCTCTGATGTCCCTCATGTGTCCTCCTGTCCTTGAGGGAAGGCACTGCCTCTCAGTAGAATAAACTGTGGAACCAGGATTCTGTGCCTGTTGTATTCTTAACTATAGATCATAAGAACTAGAGGGAGCCTCATCTCATTCAGCCCTATTCCACAAAGGAGGAAGCTGAAGCTCAGGGAGGAGTTAGGCAGATTTGCCCAAATTAACATAGCAGTAAACTGCGAAGTGAGGACCCAAACCCATCATTTCTAAACCCTAACTCTAGCATTTGGTGCTTCAGGCTACAATGCCACTGAATAAGGCTCATTCACATCCCAAGAAAACACACAAGCTTGCAGCTCGGGCCTACTCTTCTCCATGCATGCTACACTCCAGCCATGCCCATCTATCTTCTATCTCACAATGCACTGTGCACCATTCCCACCTCTGTACCATCTATCCTCTATATCTATCATGCCCTCCCTCCTCCACCTTCAGAAACAACCTTGCCTTCCTATTAAATTTCATCTCTTTAGTCTTTGTCCATTCTGTCCAGAGTATAGGTAATGAGAGACCACATGGTATCAAAGAAGAAACAGCACTGGGTTGTGCGACAAGACACCTGGACCTGTCTCACAGTTGTGGTCCTTACTCCCAGAGTATTCTGTTTTATGTCATTAATGCATATCACATACATATATCATATATGCATTATAGATATCCTTCTACTTAACTGTGGGCTCCATGAGAGTAGAGATGGGGTCTTATTCAAACCGTGTATCCCATATAGTATCTAGATGTGTTATGCACACAACAGATGCTTAATATTGGATGACTCCATCAATCCATCTCTGAATGGCTCACTTCTCCTACAGAAATGCATCTCTGTGCCAACAGGAATGAGGAATCTCTAGAAAGTTTAAAAAATTTTAATGTGTTTTTTCTTTGGTTGGTATCTTTTGTTTTATATCACATTCACTTTCAAATAAATCCCTCCCCTAATCATTAAGGAAGAAAGAAAGAAAAAAAGGAAGGAAGGAAGGAAGAGAGAGAGAGAGAGAGAGAGAGAGAGAGAGAGAGAGAGAGAGAGCGAAAGAAAGAAAGAAAGAAAGAAAGAAAGAAAGGAAGAAAGAAAAGAAAAGAAAGAAAGGAAGGAAGGAAGAAAGGAAGGAAGGAAGAAAGGAAGGAAGGAGGGGAGGAGGGAGAGAGGAAGGAAGGAAGGGAGGGAGGAAGGAAGGAAGGAAGGAAGAAGAAAGAAGGAAAGAAAGAAAGAAAGAAAGAAAGAAAGAAAGAAAGAAAGAAAGAAAGAAAGGAAAGAAAAAAAAGTCAGCATAGCAAAACTATCACATCCACAATTCTGAAAGCATATGCAACATTCCACACTCAGTCTCCCATCTCTTAAAAGGGGGGAGGAACAGAAAGATACATCTTCTCAACTCCTCTCTATGTCCAAACTTATTCATTACAATTATACAATATTTTTTAAAGTTTTTTTGTTCTTCCTATTTATATTGTGGTTGCCATTACATGTATTGATTTCCTGTCTTTGTTTACTTCCCTCTGCATCTTTTCATATAAATCTTCCCCTTCTTCTCTGACTTAGTTATTTTTGTAGAGAACACTATTCCATTACATTCTCATTTCATAATTTGTTTACCCATTTCCCAATCAATGGGCCCCCACTTTGCTTCCAAATCTTTGCGACTGCAAGAAGTGATGCTATGAATATTTTGTTATTTATGCATCCTTTTTTTCCGTCTTTGACAGAAAGTAATGCCTCAAGGCCTTCTCTGCCTGGAAGTGGGATTTCTTGGTCAAAGGGTATGGATATTTTAGTCAATTTGAATACCTTTTCTAAAGTCAGTTGACATGAAGGGCTGAAATCCCATCCATAGGAATACCAGCTCGCTACAGATGCTGCCAAAAGTCCCTAGGCACCAAAGGAGGCTTTAAAATGGAAAATTAACTTGGTACTAGGAAATTGGCTCTGGGACTCATCGCTGCTTCCACTGGCTGATAATTCAAAAGCATCCAGGTTTTGATTTTATCATCATGATGTCCCCAACCCTCTCCACCACGAGTCTGGCACAAGGCTCTGGCAGCTAGTTACCAGGCATTTCGGGCACCTTCAGTGAACAATGGCCAGAGCTATCCCATGATAATACACACACCAAACTCCATTCTGAGCTTCCGGCAGCTAATTGGGGGATCGGATGCACAGGACAAGAGTCCATTAGTCATTTAGTGGTTGTCCTAATATTGTTCTCTGGCTCAGTGGCACTTTCATTAGCCCAACATAGAGAGGATGGTCTCATCATATGCTCAGTCACAGCACAATCAGGTCTGGAAGGCCCCAGGTTGGCCCCCTCCTCTCTGCACCATCCCTAACGTTGATAAGGTGTCTCTGCTCTCAGCAGAACCTCGGCTGTGGGCGATAATTCATGGCCAATCTAATGACCCAATGCTTATCGGGGCCCACGCAGGGCTGCTAATAGGAGAGTGACCTCTAGTTTATATGTGCCATTACTGTTCATTAGGAATAATTACATTCTTTTAATCCACAATGCACATACATGCAGACAGGGAAAGCAGGATTCACTGCTCAGACCCTGCAAGGAAAGGGGCATTTGAAAGCAACTCCAACAAATGCACAAAGGATGATGGAAAATTGAAAAGTCCTCTGGTCAAAAGGAAGCCTACAAGGTCATTTCATTCATGCTCCTGCCTTCATTTAGCATCACGTTTATTATTATTGATAATAATGTGACCAATGGTCAAAATAGAACTGGTATTTCTAGGTTCTAAATTTATAGTTTACAAAAATGCCTTCTTTACATCTGCCCTGGAAGGTAGCACTGCATTTGGTGTCCTGGGGCCTGGATTCAAGTCCCCCCTGATAATAGCCACGTGAATATGAGACAGTCACTTCCTCAAGTCCTCACCTATAAAATGAGCGCAACTTCATGGAGTTATTGTGAAAAAAAGGTTTTGTAAACCTCCAAGGCATTCTAGAAACACAGAGCTTTTGTTAACAATGATTACTATCACAACTCCCATTTGACAGGTAAGGAAACTAAGACCCAGAGAGACAAATGACCGGCAGGCAGTCACATAGCTAATATCACAGCTCTGATAGGTCTCTTGACTCCCAACCCAATGCTATTTCTGCTTTGATACCGCCCTGCCTCTCAATTATCTATACTCTTAACAGAATGAACAAAGACGAAAGAGAAGAAAGTTAACAGACTAACGTAAAGTCCTGTGTTTACATTCAGTTTCACAGACCAACCCCTACCTTGATAGCAGCTTATGAAAAAAAAAGAGACCAAAGGTCTTGACTGACCACAAACTAAATATGAGTCCACATTGCAATTCAGTTTTTCAAAAAGCTCATTTGACCTTAGAGAAGGGAGAGGCAGTGTGTGGTAGCTGTATGACCCCTCTCAGTCTCAGTTTCCACATCTACAAAATAAAGGGGTTGGACTCTGCCTCTCCAGTCCCTTCCAAATCTACGCCCGTCTGAGAGTCCCTGCTTTCAGCTGATCAGACCCCATCTGGAGGACTGTCCATCTGTGGGTTCAGTTTTTCTTCAGTCTTCTGGATAGAAATTTCAATGCCTCTGCTCAGTGATGCATCCCAATGCCTCAAAAGCATCACAGCTGAAAAGTTCCCTCTCACATGTAACCTAAATTCACCCTGCTGTGGAAGAAGCAGGCTCCCTATCAGCCCATCCTCAGTGAAAAGAAAGAACGCAGAACATACATCACCCCCTCCGTCAATACAGTTTGAAGAAGAAGGCTTGGGAGTCTTTTGTTCCTACCCAGCCAGCTGCATTAGACTGACTTCGTCACACCCTCAGGAACCTCAGCATCCTGCAAGATCACTTTGGCCTTGGTACTCAAACCTCATCATTATTCTTGGGTCTCCTCTCAATGTGGATGGCAAGGAGACATCCTCCCAAAACCTCCATTTTAGGAGAGTGCCAAGACCAGCCATCTCTTTTTTTTTCCTTGGTGGGGGAAGGGGGGAGAGGCAATTAGAGTTAAGTGACTTATACAGGGTCACACAGCTAGTAAATGTCTAAGGCCGGATTTGAAATCGGGTCCTCCTGATAGACCACTGTCCAGTGGCCTATCCACTGTGCCACCTCACTGCCCCCAGCCTAGCTGTACTCCTTTGGACTTTTTCCTCATTCCCCACCCCATTCCAAGTACTTTTTCTCTACTCTCCCCTTTTCAGCTCCCTTTTGTATGACATCTTCCCCTATTAGATTGTAAGCTCCTTGCAAAGAAGGGACTGTCTTTCTCCTTCACATTTGTATCACCAGGGCTTAGCACAGTGCCTGTTTTTAATTTAATTTTATTAATTTATTTATTAATTTAATTTAATTTAATTAATAAATATTGGTCAACTGACTGAGTCAGGATAAGCGGGTTGAAATTCTGGTGCTGACATATATTAGCTTTGGGAACTGAGGGCAGGTGACTTATCCAAATCACAGAAACTTCAAAATCATCCACACCAACCCTTGATCCAAGCAGAATCCCCGCCTCCCCTCCCCCCATCTCTACAAGTGCTCATCTAGCCTTAGCTTGAAAACCTCCATAGCCGGTTAATTCATTGCCCTCAGGATAACTTTGTGCACTTTTGGGCAGCATTAATTATGAAGAAGTTTTTCTTTGCATCAGGTTGAAACCTGCTTGCCCTTTGTCCTCTCTCTGGGGTCAGGCAGTACAAGCCTAACCCTTCTTCCTCCAAAAGAGCCCTTCAAATACATAAGGACAACTTTCACAACCCTCCTGACCCCTCACAAGTCTTCTCTCCTCCAGGCTAGGCATCCCCAGTTCTTTTAACCCATCCTTACATGGCATGGACTAGCCTCACCTCAATACTGGTCACTGACTTCTGGACACCATGAAGTCTATCAACGAGACTCATAAATGTAGTGGTCAGAAGAAAATACCCACTCCTCGTGTAACCTGACCAAGGAAGAGGACGGCAGGGATTTCTCTTTCATCGTTCCAGCTACCATGTATCCAAGAATTCAGCCTAAGCTCATATTTATTTTGTGAGCAACCTCTCTGAGGCTCTGTTTTACCAGCTATAAAATGGGGGAAGTAATCCTTGCACTACCTATCTCCTAAAGTTATTATGGGAAAATGGCTTTGTAAACAACGAAGACCCATATAAATTTGAGATGCCATTATTATGGCCCTAACAAAAGGGGCCTCCTAACAAGGGATTCCCAGCAATTTTGGCCCAATTGCATAATCTGTCCCCAAAAAGACCAACATACATAAGCAACTATGGAAAGTGGGGAAAAAGAAAATTTACCTTATGAAGAAGGAAGCTGCGGCAGAAGTACCTGTAGAGACTCCCCCTGGTGCCACCAGACTCTGTGAAGTACCAGGGGGACAACATCCGGGCTGGTCACAGCGGTGCTGCCCGGGGGCCCCTTGGCCACGGGGTCCATCCTTCACCTGTTCTGTGGCTGCTTCTGCCTGGGGCGCAGGAAGAAAGAAAGGGAAGAAGGGCCATTAGTCTATAGAATAAGATACAAAGTGCCGGTTTGGCGGGCCTTCCATAATCTCATTCCAACCATGCTCTTCAGTCTCTTCGAGCACCCTGGATTCTAGCCAAACAAGACTGTCCTTTGTACCCTGATCTCTTCCAACAATTTCCACCATCCTCCATGTCTAGAAAGTGCCTCCTTCTTCATCTCTTCCTACCAAAATCCTTCTCTTCCTTCAAGGCCCAATTCAGACGCTGCTACCTACAAGAAGCCTTCTTTGAATCCATCAGCTGAAAGGAATTATACTTTTAATTCTATAGCACTTTACCTATATATTTCCTATCCCCACGACACTCTCTAGGAGGATATCTAGCTATATGTGTGTGTAACCTCACCCTCAATAGACTGTAAACTACCTGAGGAACTATGTTTTTCACCCCTGTATGTCTAGTACCCAGAATACTGCATATTGCGAGTACTTAAAGATATTTTGTTTGAATCTACTTGCACTTTGCCTAGGATAAGCAGAGACACATAATTCACAGAAGACACTGATTCTACAGCCTAGTGTTGGCAAAGCAAGAAAAATGGAAGGTGAAAGGGTACGTGCTGCAGCATGGAGACAGCCAGGGCTAGAGATCAGAGGTTCCCTCATGCTCCCCTCTCTGGGAGACCCTCTCTCTTCATGATGCACAGTGGAAATGAAGCAGCTCGATGGAGCATGGAGATGAGGATACCTACATCTGGCTCCTTGGGGTTCCAAGCTCTGTGTTCTCAATGGCTGGTCATCCAGGTGACCACTCTGCTAGGAGAACGCTAACCAAACAGAAGTGGCTGCCTCCCTGATCTGCAGCAGCTGTCCTGGGAAACTCAATGCACAGCCTTTCAGGCTAGAGGAGAGTAAAGATCTTGAATTTTCAGAATGTTGCCTATCTTTGTAGATCCCCAAGAGACAACTCCTACATGATATATATTTGACCTGTGCCCCAAATTTTGCATGGCCTTCTATTGTGACTTGTGTTTTCATATGGATATGTCTTGTCTCCCCAGACAGACTATAATGGATTATGACTCATACCTCTTGGTGTCCCATATGGTCCCTGGCACAGAGTAACCAGATGACAAAATTTCTGTGGCTCCCTATTGCCAAAGCTGGTAGAACAAATGCTGGGCTTGGCATCAGAAGACGCAAATTCAAGCTTTACTTCTGGCACTTACTAGCTGGGTAACCAAGAGGAAATCCCAACCTCTTTGAGTTTGTTTCCCCATTTGCATAATCATACACTGCCTACCTCTCAAGGTTGTTGTAAAGAAAGAGCTTTGTATATTTTACTTAAAGTGCTATAGAAATAGAACCCAAACTCCTTTACCTGGCATTCAAGGCTCTCTATAAATAGTAATAATGAGGAAGCAAGGTGGCACAGTGGATAAAGTACTAGACTGGGTAACCCTGGGCATGTCAGTTAATTTTTCTGTTGCTTCAGTTTCCTCATCTATAAAGTTGGGATTATGCTAATAGTTACTACCTCCCAGGGTTGTTGTGAGGAAAAAATGAGATCAGGTTTGTAAAGCACTTTGCAAACCTTGAAGTGTAATATAAATGCTAGCTATTACTATCATTATCATTAATATTATTGCTGTTGTATAGCATTGCTTTGCCTTCCCAGTTTTATCGCATTATATACCATCCAAAGATTCTATAGAACAAACTGAACTACTCTTTGTCCCCCAAACAAACCATATATTTTCAGTCTCCACACCTTTTTGATCACACTGTTCCCTATGACTAAAATAGTTTCCCTTTTTGTCTATTGGAACCCATCCTTTAGAGCCCAAATCAAAATATATCACCCAAAGAAAGGTTTCTCTGACCTTTCACTTTGTTAACAATCTCCCCTCTCAGATTTAAAATGATACATTGTTCTTAACTTCTTTATCATAATTATGATATAACAGTCTGTATCACCATCCCTCTGTGTTAAGGAGACAGTGGTCAATGAGGATTAAGATAAGCCCTGTCCAGGGAACATACAGGAGTTAGCAGTCACTTGGGAATGGGTGTTTATTCCCTGATTTAATTCCCATTTTTGACCACTCCATTTCACTAAATGTCTTTACTTTGAATTCAGAGTCATCTGGTTTGATCTGATAAAAATGAGCACTGGTGGGGGCTCATGAGTAATAGATCTGAATAGCTTATTACCTCTAATAGTACCATGGACCTAGGTGTGGCTTATTCTGTTCTCATGATTCCCAGTCTAGTGCTCTTTTGACTTCTGAGCGACTATGTGAGCTGTGGATTTTCCTTCCTGTCCTAAAGGATGTTAAAGTATCTATCAATGGATAGGTGGATTGGCTTGGATAGTATGACTACCTATGTTCCTTCATTCAGGTCGTCACCTGAAATTCACTGCCTGGAAACAGCCACAGGATTTCCCAGCCCCCTATCTCTCACTAGATAAAGTTACCAGAAATTCAAGCAACCCCATAGTTGAGGTTGACTATAGGTTCCAAGTTCCTAGGCCACGAAACCCCAACCATCTGAGTAGCGAGGCTGTCCATCCCAGAGCACAAAAGGGTGTAATTAGAGGAGACACCACAATAAATATTTGTCAGAGCCTTAATTGTGCCGTGTATGATAATATATGATGTTCCCGTCACCTGAAATACTACTCTGACATTTCCCACTAATTAGCTAAAATAAATTTCAGAAAGGGAGACAGTCTTGTAATGAAGGACAGAAGCAATTACACGCTCCCCGGGATGCCTGCAAACTTTAAATCCCGGTACACTGTATATCACTTTTTATACCTGCCTTTCCCAGGGACAGACCAGGGAGGCCCTCCACACTTGCCTGCTTTCCACAAAGTTCCTTTGTTACACAGAACTTAATGGACCCCAACTTGAGGGCACAGGAGCAGGAAGCCTGCTGTCCGACGGAGATGCAACCGGTCACCCAAACCACATTATCCATTTAACCAGATTTGGTCTCCTTTGTGTCACCACCTTATGCAAAAAAAATGTCAAGTGACACCCCCCGCACCCCACCCCACCCCCACCCCTTATTGCCTACTCATGAAATACCAGAAATTATCAGAATTAGAAGAAGCCTTATGTCGGAACACAGAATTATTTGCATCATGAGGCACACACCACAGATATTATTACAACCATTTAATAAATCACTGGATACATTTTTCTGTTTTCCGTATATGAGGATTGTCTCCCTAGCCAGACTAGGAGCTCCCGGAAGGTAGAGCCTGAGTCTTTACTTCTGTCTCATCCCATCCCTGGCAGAATCAAGAAGAGGGCTCTCTGCTAGGCTTGGAAGTTCAGGATAGAGCCTCAGAACTCAACAGGAGAATGAAGACTAATCTGTTAGACTCCATCAAGCTAGATGGCCCCTGCCAGCCCACCCTCCCCTCCCAAGCATTCCCAGGATCTCTACTTGGAGATGGAAGACATAGGGACTTTTGGTTCCTGAGCAGTACAGAGTGTGTGCACCTGCCATCATGGTTGTTCAGTGGAGAGAAGCTGGGCCATCCAAACCAAGCACATGGCAGCTGGGGTAGGCTGCCAGCTTCGTCCCCTTCCTTGCCCAGCCAAATGTGTCTTGTTTTCCTGGATGCGCTCCAGTCCCTGGACACTGACCTGTCTCTTCTGGTCCACAAAGCTCTTCTGCAGCCACTGCAGGCATTGCTCTGCTCCATCTAATGGACTAGCGACAGCCAAACCCTGCACAAAAACTGGAACTGGGAGGTGCAGAAGAAGCAAATTGGGAGGAGAGAGACCCAGAGCAAGGAGAGTCGGGGGGAAGGAAAGGCAAAGGGAGAAGGGACAGGGGGAGTCTTGCAGGGAGTCGGGATGGGGGACGAGGGGATGAGACAGGAAATGGAACGGTTTCTATAAACAAAAAACTGAGAGCAGCTTCACAAAGGAGCAACTTAAGGAAAAGTATGAAGAGAGGGGAAAAAATAAATAAGATTTCTTTTTTTCCATACGACATGATTCATTTGGATAGTTCCTACTCTAATTTTGATCAGAATAATTCAGTTCCATTCAACTAACATTTATCAAAGACCTGCTATGTGTCAGTCAGCTGAGAATACAAAGAAGAAAACCAAAACTGCCCCTGTCCTCCAGGGGCTTGCATTCCACTGGAGAATTTGAATCTCCTCTCCCATTGATGTAGTTAGGCCCTCCACACATAACCTTAGCAGGGAACTTTCATATTCGGTTTTGGGGTTTTGGGGTGGGATCAAAAAATGTCAATACCCAGCAGGCAGTTCTCTGGGAATGAATCTTTCCACTTTTTACTAGGCCGGTCCTCAGACCACAGACACAGCATCCACCATTAGGCCAACTCAAAGTGTTTCCAGCTTGGCAGAGCCTGACAGAGTTCATGCTTCACTGGCAAAGTCTTTGAGTATCACCCAGTATCACCCTGATGACTTCATGAAAGCACCAAAATTACCTTGGATTAATTTTGTGTGAGTGCGTGAGCGCATGTGTGTACGCGCGCGCGCGCGCGTGTGTGTGTGTGTGTGTGTGTGTGTGTGTGTGTGTGTGTGTTTATGCATGTATGTTGTACTTTTTATCTCTCCCTATAGAAGGCAAGCTCTTTGGAGGCAAGACTGTCTTGTGTTCATCTTTATACTCTCAAGGTCTAGGCCAGGGTCTGGCATATAATAGAAACTTAATAAATACTTCATGATGGATTAATAGAACAGAATAGCTTGGCCTCATATAGTGCTTTAAGGTTTATAAACTACTTCCTTAACAATGATCCTATATGTAGGCATTGGATGTTGGGGAACATCAGGTATGGAACTCCCAATATAGCAACTCCTTCCACAAATGCAGATTAATTTACAATCTCAGAGTCACCTATGGCACTAAGAGCTTAGATGACTTACCCAGGGTCACACAGTGAGTATGTATCAGAGACTGGACCTTAATTCCAGTTTTATTTGATGCCAAGGCCAGTCCTCTTTCCACTATGCAGAACTATCTCTTTTTAAGTATTATCCATTTTCCAGATAAAGAAATTGATATTCAGAGGGCGCAAATTATTCCTCCACGAGCGCACAGCTTAGAAAGTGTCCATGCTCAGATTCTAAACCAGATCTCCCTCTTCGAAGTCTAAAGGTTTTTCTACTATCCAACATTCTTTCTCAAAATGTATTGATTTCTTTTCTCTTTTTCATTCTCCAAGTCCCAGCCAATTGTTAGGGAATCAAAGCTGAGGCCATTCCCCATCAAAAAATAAGTCTGTTCAGCTTAGTGTAACTGGCACAAAATCCCAAGAAATCCTGTTGCCAATGTCAGAGTCAGACTAGAGCCTTCTCACCTGCCTCTGTTAATGGCAGCAGATGGCATGGGCATGTTCAATAAACCCTCCTTCCCTCCAAGGCTGGTGAGCCCTGAAACAGGCCCCCTCCTGGCCTGGCCAGTGTCACATAAAGGGACCAGGCTGTCCATCAGAAGAGAACCGCATCTGGGATCTACCCAGCAGGACTTCCGCAGGGGCTCATAAGCGGGAAACTAGGCCATTTATAACTCAGATTCACCACGGCACACATTTTATAGCCAGAAGCTATGGAATTGTAACAAGAAGCACTTCCAATCAGTTTCACCTTGGCTTTGGCACAAACCCCATGAAGAAAGCTGCCCTCAGAAATAACAGGAACCTTAGAAGCCTCAAATGTTAGGGCCAGAAACATCCTCTAAGATCACAGAGTTTAGAGTTGGACCATAGAGATGAATCTCTTCTTCTCTTCTCTCAGTCTCAGTTTCATCATCCGTAAAATGGAGATAATACTACTACTTTACAGCATTGTGTACAAGATTAAATGAGATCGTCTATGTAAAGGGCTTTGCAAACCTTAAAACACCATACAGGGGGCGGGGGGGGGCTCCTCAAAAGTCTTAGGGCCAGTTTAAGCCTCGATCGCTTAATAAAAGCTATGTAACTAACATAAATATTATTTTCATAGATGTTATAACTGCATAATGATTATTATAATTATTGTCTAATTCAACCCATTAGTTTCTTAGATAAGGAAACTGAGGCCCAAAGAGACTGTGCTTTGTCCCAAGATCACACAGACGATAAAAAGGAGAGCTGGGAACCAAACTCAGGACTCAGGTGAGACAGTGAAGTACAACTGAAAAGGTGTTGGATTCAGAGTGAGAGAACCCAGCTAAATTCAAACCCTAGTTTTGCCACTTACCAGCTGTGTGGCCTTGGGCAAGTCATTTTAACCTTACTGGTCCTCAATTTCCTAACATGCAAAACTAGAGGGTGATGTGGAATAGATGACCACTAAGGCCCTTTCCATTTCTAAATTTTGTATTCTGACTCCAAATTCAGCATTTTCTATCTCTTTCTCTTTCACATCATATTGCTTTTAACCTTATCTCTCCAAAAGAACCACTGTTTAATTTCCATGTTTATGCCCTCTTAACAATGTAGTTTGAGGTACCCTCTTCCCTATTTTTGATTGATTAATTGAAGTTAATTGGTTAAGTGACTTGCTCAGGATCACAGCTAGTAAATTTCTGAAGTCATATTTGAACTTAGGTCCTCCTGATTCCAGGGCCAGTGCTCTATCTACTACAGCCCACCTAGCTGCCCCTCCACCTAATTTTTGAGAAGATGGCTTTCATGAACAGTTGTGGCCAGAAATACTCATCGCTGGTGGCTGTCCCCTTTAGTAATTACGTTCTGCACACTTAGCTAGGCTGGTCCAAAGACAACAGACATACTGTCTGCCCCTAGACCCATGATCAAAGCTGCTGTGGCCCGGCTGTACCTCCCAGTGCATAAGTCCCCAGTCTCCAAATCCAAGCCCGGTGATTCTTCTCCTCCACCACCTGCCTCCTTATAGAAATGCCTCATTTTCCAAACTGAGAGAATGTTTCTTTTAAAAAAAAGATACGATTATGCATGAAACTAGGCATCAGAAACTATGTACAGGAATCTAATAAAATGGTCAAACATTCATAAGAGAATAAATTGTTCAGATACGAAGTCAATAATATCACGTGGAGTGAAACTAAACTCAGAAATAAATTACATTCACTGACAATGATGTTAACGGAATCGTCTCCCCTAAGGACCTACATTTCCATAACTTATTTGCTTATCATGGCTGCTACTTGCCAGTCATTCCAACAATCATTTGACACCATAAAACACCACATACCTCACTCAGAATATTTGGGACTTCCAAAGAACCATCTAGTACAAAGGCATTCCACAGGAGCTAATTTCTGGAGAACTGAAGCTGACTCCCTTAAGTATCAAAATTATTTCTAACTTTAACCACTTGAGATGAAAGTCTTTCCAGAATAAATCACACAAACCCTTGTCTTTCTAAGTAGAGGATACTGAATATAGCTTAACCATTCCTTGATAACAACAAAGACTTGTTCAATTGTGTCCAACTCTCCATGACCCTGATTGGGGTTTTCTTGGCAGAGATACTGGAGCGGTTTACCATTTACTCCTCCGACTTACTCTACAGATGAGGAAATTGAGGCAAACAGAGTTAAGTGACTTGTGCAGGGTCACACAACCAGATTTGAACTCAAAGAGATGAGTCTTCCTAACTGGAGGCCCAGCACTCTATGCACTATGGTGCACCTAGCTGTCCCTTCCCCACCCCAAAGTCATTGAAAGGTAAATGGGACAGTGGAAAGAGACCTAGATTTAGACACAAGTCTTCATTTTAAATCTCAGCTCTGCTGCTTATCAAGTGGACGAATCACTTCCTCTGATTTCTATTTTCTCATTTGTAAAACTGAGGAGGGATGGGGTCTCTAAGTGCTTTTACCATTATAAGTATCAGTTATTACACTGAGCCGTAAAACAGGGACACCTGTAGGGCCCTGTGTGGGGTTCATTGGACTATTCACTCCTACACTGAATTTCCCTAGGTGGTGATACTTCCAGAGCTTCTTTATATATTTTTATAGTACTTTTGTCTTCTCCTTCACTATCAAGCTATTAACTGTCACTTTCCGCTGCCCTCAATTTACCCACCAGTAACAGCCTCACTCTCTCTTAAGTTGTCCCAAGGTTGGAAAACAAACCTCTAAGCTAGCTAGAATCTTATGGAAAATTAGATTCCTTTAAGGATCTGAGGGCTCTCCAAAGAGCAAAGTACAGGGCAGCTAGGTCGTTCAGTGGATAGAGTGCCGGGCCTGGAATCAGGAAGACCTGAGCTCAAATCCAGTCTCAGACACTTACTGGCTGTGTGACCCTGGGCAAGTCACTTCACCCTGTTTTCCTCAGTTTCTTCATCTGTAAAGACAAACTGGAGAAGTAAATGGCAAACCATCCAGTCAGTATCTTTGGCAAGAAAACCCTAAATGGGGTCACAAGAGTAGAACACAACCAAACAACAACATAGGGACTTTATGATCTCAGATACCTCTTTTAAACCTTCTGGGACTCTCAGCTAACTCTGACCGTTGAGGTTACTAGAGAAGTATCCCCTGACTAAGTAGATTGTTACCACATTCGCTCCCAACTATTTTCTCAGTTGGAATAGGAAAAAAATGGAAAAAAAGAAAAAGCACATTTTCTTCAAGATCCTGGGCCAGCAGGGAGGAGTTGATTCTCAATGATCCATATCATGTGCCTGTGGTCTCTTCTGGGTCTTTAGCTGGATAATCACTAATGCTTAGTAGGCTCCCGGCCCAGCCCATCTTTGGCTGATAGACAACTGCCCACAGAAGACTTTTGATAACACCCAAAGTCAAACTCATTTAGGAAAGAAAATCTTCTGCCTAAAAACAAATGAACAAACTCCAGATAAGGTATTCTGAAGGCATAAATAGGCACATTTTGACTGAACCAAGATTTGGGGTTATCTGTACCATGTCCTACGCCTCTACCTACTCTGGACCCAGGTTTTGAAGGATCACAGAATCTCTCATGGGTGCTATGGGCTCATACAAAGAAAAATAGGAATCAAACATTTATTAAGCACCTACTGCGTGGCTCTATGCTAAGTATTGGGGATACAAAGAAAGGTAAAAAACAGTTCCCAATCTCAAGAATGTTCCCAGAAGAAATGGGAGGTTTTGGGGGGAGAAATTCCCAAAGGAAACTGGATAGAGCAAGGAGCCAGACATTACCAATACTGAGGAGCCCTCAAGATTGGGACTGATCTATGTGAACTCAGATCCACCCTTCTCAGCTACAGTTTACATTTTGTCCCCTAAGAACATAGAACACAGAACAGCAGAGCTAGGAGGAGTCTAGACTATAGAACACAGAACAATGGTGCCAGAAGGGGTCTTGGATATCAATATCACACCTAGTTTAACTCTTTCATTTTGCAGATGATAAAATTGAGAATCAGAAGCAAAGTGGCCTGCTGAAGATTATTCGTTCAGTTGTTTTTCAGTCATGTCTGGCTCTCTATGACCCCATTTGGCATTTTCTAAGCAAAGATACTGGAGTGATTTACCATTTCCTTCTCCAGTTCATTTTATGGGGGTGGGGGATGGGGGTGGGAACTGAGGCAAACAGGATTAAGTGACTTGCCTAGGGTCATACAGCTAAGTGTCTGAGGCTCCTTTTGAACTCAAGTCTTCCTCACTCCAGGCCAAGCACTCTATCTACTATGCCACCTAGCTGCACTGAAGATTACAGAGATAATAAATTTCAAGAATAGGGATTTAAATCTACATCTTCTGACTTTAAGTCTAATGTTCTTTCCATTACAATAATAGAGGACTGGACTGAACAGTCTCTAAGGGTAATTCCATCTTAGACATTCTAGCATTAGTCAATAGTCCAAAAAGTTGGATGTCGAACTTATTTTAAATGTTTTTTAAACCCACTACATGCCCGTGTGAACTGACTGAGTGCTACGTCTCTTCTCATCTCATGTTAGCCATCCCTTTAATCAAAAAAGAAAGTGAAGTGTTTACGCAGTTGAGGAAACTGAGATGCTCTCTTTCCCCTTTTATTGCACTGAAGAAAACAGATGTTGGAAACCCACCAGGAAGAATTTCACAAACTGGTGAAAATGGAGTTTTTCACAAGCTGGAACTTTTCTTGCCTCCCTCCGGCTTCCACCTGGCGTCATATAAGACAAGGGACATGAAAGAGGAGGAGAAGGTGGGGGGAGGGGATCAACTTTGAGCAATCCCAGACCTTTTTTTTTTTTTTTTTAACAAGGCACTGCTGGATAGATGATCTCTGTTTGAGGAGTACTGGTAGTTTTCTGAGCTGCCCCCCTTGTAAACCTCCCACAGAGACCCCAGGGATGAACACCTGGCCCTCTGGCTGAAACAGCTGCTTGGGCAGACCCCTAGCCCCTCCCAGGCACAAAGTGCACTCCAAGAATATTTGTCTTTACAAACTCAGATTCATAGAATGTCAAAGCTGGGAGCTTTAGAATCATAAAACAAAAAAAGTCAAAAGCTGAAAGGGGTCTTAAATCACAGAAGTCAAATAAAGTCAAAATAACAAGCATTTGAGGCAGCTAGGTTAGCTCAATGGTTAGAGAGCTAGGCCTGGAGTCAGGAAGAACTGAGTTTAAATCTAGCCTCAGACACGTATGAGCTGTGTGACCCTGGGAAAGTCACTTAATCTGTTTGCCTTAATCTACTGGAAAAGGAAATGGCAAACCACTCCAGTACCTTCGCCAAGAAAACCCCACGGACAGTGTGGTTCATGGGGTGAAGAAAAGTTGGACGTGGCTGAACAGCAGCAATGGTTGTTCAATTGCCAGGCTCTGCGCTAATCTCTGGGGCTACAAAGAAAGGGGAAAACCCAGCCCCTCCTCCCAAGGACCTCCCTGTGTAAGGAGGGAAAGAGGAAACCACGTGCAAACGCTACATACAAACGAGACAGAGCCGGAAGAAGCATTAACATTAAAAAGAACTGGGAAAGTCTTACATAAGGTGAGGGATAAAGGCAGCCAGGGAAGTCAGAAGGCAGAGGTTGGGAGGGACAGACGGAATTGGGAAATGGAGGCTCTGGTGAAAGGAACAAGGTCAGTCGGAGGGGAGTAAAATATAATTAGAATAGAAAGGTAGGAAGGGTCCAGGTTCTGAAGGGCTTTAAAAGTGAAATAGAAAACACAGAATGTCAGAGCTGGAAGGGACTTTGGAATCACAGAATGTCAGAGCTGGGAGGTGCCTTAGAATCATAGATCATAGAATGTCCTAACTAAGCTTTGGAGTCACAGAACAGGAAGGGACCTTAGAACATTAAACACAGACTGTCAGAGCAGGAAGGGGCCTTAGAACATAGAACATAGAATGTCCTAGCTGAGAGGAGCTTGGCGTCACAGAACGTAAAATGTCAGAGCTGGAAGGGGCCTTAGAATATAGAACACAGAATGTCAGAGCTGGAAGAGGCCTTGGAATCGTAAACCCACAGAATTCTTAGAAATTTTCCAGTCCAACTCATCTTTCTCCTCTCCCACCCCCAAACTAGTTTAAAGCAGGAGAAATGAAGTTCCTGAGAGAGAAAGGGCCCTGTCAAAATGACACAGATAGTTAACTGGTCATAGAGGATGAGACCCAAATCCCTCCCACCCCAAAAGAATCTAAAGGTCTTTTCAGTCCACCACACCACGCCTATCCCAACACGTTTCCCCAGGACTGTGTTCTATGACTCCATCCCATGCGCCACTCACTCCCATCCCCAGGCTTTGCGTCTATTCTGTCCTCTGTGCCTCTCTGCCTATTGACATCCTACCACTCTCTGAAGGCCCAGTTCAAGTGCCACTCCCCGCCATTTCAGGAAGCCTTCACAGACTATCCTTCCCCAAGCCGGAGGCCACCTCTCCCTCACATGTTTGCACAATGTGCTGTACTACTCTTAAGACATTCGGACACTAATAAGATAAGGCATAACCAAAGAAGGGTCACCAGGAGGGTGAGGGGACTGGAGATGTGCCATCCTAAAAGGATCTATTAAAAAGACCAAGGATGTTTAGCTTGGAGAAGAGCAGGGTCAGGAGGAACACAAGAGTATCTGAAGAGTTATCTGTTGTCAAGCATCTTGAAGGTCTGGGGCAGCTAAGTGACACAGCATGCTGGGCCTGGAGTCAGGAAGGCTCATCTTGTTGAGTTCAGATCCGGCTTCAGACACTTACTAGCTGTGTGACCCTGGGCAAGTCCCTTAAACCTGTTTGCCTCAGTTTCCTCATCTGTAAAATGAGCCGGAGAAGGAAATGGCAAATCACTCCAGTACCTTTGCCAAGAGAAGCCCCCCCACCCAAAAACAAACAAACCAGGGTCATGAGGAGTTGGATATGACTGAAACAACTCGACAACAACAATAACGCACGCCTTGAAGGCTGTCTTGGAGAAGAGCGCTCAGGCCTAGGGGGCAGAAATAGGAAGAGGCAGGGAAAGGCGGAGGGAGCTGCAAGATTTCTGAGCCATGTTAGGACAGACTTTGTAACAAAGAGTTGTCCCAAACCATAACGAGGAGTCTGCAGATTTCCTCACTGTTTCACTGGGAGGTGGGATGGGCTCCATATGTGTCCTCCTTCCCAACCCTGAGATCTCTCTATGTCGCCGTGACGCGTCCCTTGGTCTTTCAGGACCTTGATTTCTCCTACTTTAAACTAGGTTGGGGAGTGGGAGAAGGGAAGGATGGATTTGAGGGAAGAGTTGGGGAAGGTTTCCAGGAACCCTGGGGTTCTGTGATTCCAAGGCCCCTTTCACCCCTGATACTCTGTGCATTGTCTATCGGGACTCATGTAATATCATCTCTATGAGAATGCAATCTGCAGAGTGAAGATTCTCTTCTGAGGGCCAGGAGAAATCCTATTTATTTGGGGAACAGGCACAGTGCCACACACACACATGTACACGCACACACACACACACACACACACACACTCTCCTTTCTCTCATCCTTTCTCTCCGACTTAGCAGGAAGACTCCCAGGCCAGTCTCTGGACAGCAGAGCTACTTGGCCTTTACACAGGCCCAAGTATACAGACTCAGTCCACTCCTCTGGTACGGGGGATAATAAGCAATCGACATCAGGGTTGGGCTCGGGAGCAGACAGTCCTTGCCAAAGAAGAAGGGTGAGTAAAATAACCCCTTCGCCAGGCCTTTCCCTCACCCACCACCAGGACCAATGATGTCTAACCCCCAGACAAAGTGGGAGTTAGCTAGACTGCTTCAGGTCTAGAATCTGTGTGCTCCTGCCAAGCATACATGCACACACACACACACACACACACACACACACATATGCATACTCATGCTCCTCCTCTGACTGGCACATAGTAGGAGCTTAATAAATGCTTTTTAAAGTGTTGAAATGATTGTTTTCCACAAACAGCTGTGGCCAAAAACACCAATTCCCTGGTAGCCAACCTTGTATCAGAAAGGCTCTCCATACTTAGCCGGATGGGTCCTCAGACAAATATATGCATCCCTTTCATGTCTGGGCCTATACTCCTCAGCCTAATAGCTAGCATTTATGTAGTGCTTGAAGGCTTTGCAAAGCGCTTTACTTGTATTATCTCGCTTGATCCTCAAAACAACCCAGGTGGTAGGTGCTATTATGACCTCCATCATACAGATGAGGAAACTGAGGCCAACCAAGGCTAGATGGCTTGCCCAAGGTCACCCCGCTAGTATCTGAGACCAGAACTGAACTCTGGTCTCCTGACTCCAGGCCCAGAGCTCTATCCACCGTACCACATCATGCTACAGTTCAGCTCAGAGGACCCAAGTTCACCTCCAGGCCAAGGGGAGGCATCAGAGGAGAATCTCAGTAGAGGCCCCACACTGTAGGAAGTTAAATATTTGCTGGATGAATGAATGAATTTGGATCTCTGTATTTCCCTGGGCTTCACATGAAGAAGGCCCCCAGAACACCAAAGCTATTATCAGAATTAAATGAGATCACGTCTGTACAGAGCTTCCTAACTATAAAGCAGGATAGGACTGTGAGCTACTATTATCCCCCCTTCAACACCTACTAGACGGGTGCCCTGGGGCAAGTCTTTTTTTTTTCTTTTTCTTTTTTCTTTCTTTTTTTTGGGGGGGGGTGTCCAGCCAGACTTATGATTTCACCCATTGGGTGGAAACTCCCTCCACCCAGGCAGATTACTGACCCATACAGGTGGGCAGCCTAGGGAAGCTGGCCCTCTATCCACCTCCCCTCGCTATCTCTCTGGGCAAGGCATTTAGAGCTGGAAGGGACCTTGTAGAAGAGTTAGCCCTCATTTCCCAGGTGAGGAGGAGGCCCAGAGAGGTTAATGACTCAGCTAATTAGTAGGGAGATAGGGATCCAAATGCAAGTGTTCTTTTCTATTATGTCAAGTCACACCAATAACTCTGACCTTCCATTTTCCTTCTCTATAAGGAGACTTGAATCCTTCCCTCCACAGGAGGAAACAGGAATGTGCCTTACTGGCCAGCACTCTTAACCCAACACTGACTCCCCCAAGGAGGGAAGGAACTTCTTCGATGGTCCACAGGGTCATTTTAGGGAATTTTTTTTAAAAGCAAAATTATTATTGTGAGGAAAGTACCTTGTAAATCTTAAATCTTTATTAAAAATGCACATCACTATTGCGCTCACTGTTATCCATTGTTCTTATTAGAAAAGATGAATTTGTCCATTAGGACAAACCACATTGGCATCTCAATAGCTCCCCTAATCTCAGACAGAGACTCTGGACCACAGGTCTCCCCCCACCCCCATCCTTACTCCCCAAAATTATTTTCTATTACCCTTGTTAGTAATAAAATAAACATAGAACTGTTTATGGGCAATACAATGAAGAAAGGGAGATTCATGGGGCTGTCTGCACCAAAGTGTTTAATTCTAAAGTCTTCAGAGAGGTATTTTAACATTCCAGGGCTAGTTCTAATTATCGATCCCTGGACGCAGCAGGAAATTACCTCATCTGAGGCTTAAAGTTCTATTTATATGCCTAATAATACTATCATTGATTACTGTGACTGTTCTCTAATTATAAATCCATTATCCGGTCCCCTCCCCACCCCCCACACACATAATACACATACCAACACAAGCTGGAATAAAGTCAGGAGCTCTTGTAAAATAGTGTAGGAAAGGAGAATAAGACTTAAAGGCCTCTTATTTTATGTCCTTCCATCGAACCCCTAATCCACGCCCCATGACCTTATTCACTAGGGGCCCTAACCCAACCAAAGGGTCATTTTAGGGAATGTTTAGCAACATGTGAAGAACACAGACAAAATCTCAATTCTCTCTCCCTTGTTTTGAATTTCAACACAAAGGGATGGGACAGCTTCCCAGCTCTTTATCGATATCAGTGGTGGGGGTAGGAGAGGAAGGGGAAGGATAATAATAGGCTGGATAAAATCTCAGGGAAATGAAAAAGAACTATTTCTAGTGACCTGACATTCAATACTTTCCACAATGTGTTTCCCCTTCGCCCACCCTGGCTTTTCCTTCTTTTCTAGTTTATTTTACTTTCATTCTGAATTTAACAAACATTCAATAAAATCAGCAGAGAACAGAAAGAGAAACAGAGAGGGTGATACATGAAACAGCAAATTCCTCTTAGGTAAAGCTTAGTTTTCGTTTTAAGTATGTAATAAATTCAACATGTAACTTTCAAAGCTGCCTTGTCTGTGATTCCTTCTGGCCTTTCTTCTGTTCTTTTTTATAATCTCCCCTCTCTCTCTCTCATCTACCCTCACTATGGAAAAAGAAAAAGAAAACACTGGTAATAAATATGGATAGTCAAGAAAAACAAATTCCCACATTGGTCATGTCCATAATGGTGGTCTCTTTCTGCACCTTGAGTCTATCATCTCCTTGTTGGGAGGGGAGCAGCATACTTTATCATTGGTCCTTTGGAATCACAATTGATTATTTCATTCATCAGTTTAAGTCTTTCAAAGCTGTTTTGTTTACAGTATGTTGATTTATTATATAAATTGTTCACCTGATTCTGGTTTCTTCACTCTGCATTGTTGCAGAGTCGTTTTTCCATCATGTCTGACTCTCTGTGGCCCCACTTGGCATTTTCTCAGCAAAGATATTGGAGTGGTTTGCCATTTCCTTCTCCAGTTCATTTTACAGATGAGGAAACTGAGGCAAACAGAGTTAAGTGACTTGCCCAGACTCACACAGCTAGTAGTGTCTGAGGCCAGATTTGAACTCAGACAGATGAGGCTTCCTGGCTCTAGGCCACCTGGCTGCCCTTCACTCTGCAATAGCTCCTACAAACCTCAGGAATGAAAAGAGCTGGAATTTCACTATATCACACTTTATAGTTTATAAGATACTTTACATATGTTGCCCCGTTTGATTCCCCACTACTGCTCTTTAGAAAGAGGCAGCCTCGCAAAGCGATAGAAGGCCTTTCTCCTTGGACGTATGGGAACTGAATCACCCTGAGCAACGTCCTTAGCTTTTCCAGGTCCCCAGCTCCTCTCTACAACTATATATTGGAGAACCATGGCGGGTATGCATTGGTGGAGGGAGTTTCCTCAAAAGAGTTGAGTACTGGGAGTGTGGAGTTAACGGAAATGAGTTCAACTCCTGCCTCAGAAGCGTTAACTAGCTGTATGTCCCTGGACAAGTCACTTAAAGTCTCAGTGCCCCTAGCAAATATCTAGGGCTATAAAATACAGATGTGTTGGTAATCTGCTTCTTTGGATGGAGCTGCCCCATCTGGAGTTCTCTGAAATCAATAAAATCACAAGTCTGGACCAAAAATAAAAAAATAAAAATGAAGAAACTGAGGACGAAAGTGGAGAAAACCAAAATAAGTGACTTGTTCTAGGTCACATAGATAATAAATAATGGGGTTCAGACCCAAATCCACATTTCATACTCTTTCACATCCAGGACTCTCTTGTCCCCTATTCTGAGCTGCCCCAAATGAGATAATGATTCAAGTATGATACAGATAGATACCAGCTGTTATTACTATTGAAAGACTAAAACAAAGACGGTTGATTGCTGTATTGAGCAGCTAGGATCCTAGCTCTAGAGCTGAAAAAGACCTCAGAGGCCATCTAGCCTAATGCCTTCATTTTAGAGAGATGAGGAAAGGAAGGCCCTCGAGGAGATCCAGTAACTCGGTCACCCTTATAAGCATCAGATGCAGAATTTGAACCCAGGTCCTCCGACTCCAGAGTCATACTGTATTCTGTTGCCTTGACTTAGAGAGGTTACTTGGGGATAGGGCTGGTGTTCTTTATTTTCCCTTCTGTAAAATAAGGGGGTTAGATCTTAGGTCATCTCTAAGGTTCTTTCCAGCTCTGCAGCCTTTCTCCTACAATGTGTGGCCTAAGCAAAAGAAGAGTCTTTCTAATGTATTTGCTCAAGCATACATCCTACATTCTGGCCAAGGCCAGAAAAACCCAGTCCTTGAACTGAGGCAGACAGTGTCCTACCTTTCTGTCTTCTCAGGCTGTTTCCTCCCCAAAGCCCTCCCCCCAACCCCATCTCTATTTATTGCTATTTTATCCATCCTTTAAGATCCACAGGAAGTACTTTCTCCTATTTGAACCTTTCCATAATGCACTCTGCAAGCCCACTAGCATGCAAACACACACACACCCACACACACAAACACACACGCGCACTGGTTCCCTCTTTCCGCTATAATTCCCTAGCACCAGCTTTATAATAGAAGACCTGGGTTCAAATGCAAACTCTAATACTAACTACTGTTCCGTGTAGGACAAATCATTTCTCTCTAAGCTTCAGATTCCCCATCAGCATGTACCTATTGAGGTTTTTCATGCAAAAAGAGCACGAGAGGCTTCCTGCCTCCTGACAAAAAAATAAGAAACAGACTTAAAGAAAAGACAGAGGCATATGTTTTGTGGACATGGAAAATGCATAAATTTGTTTTACTTGACTGTATATATTGTTACAAGGGGTTTTTTTTTCTTCTTTCAATGGGAGATGAAGCAGAAAGGAATAAGGTAGATGTTTTTTCCTTGAAAAGATTTAATTTAATTTTTTTAAAGTAGTATGAGATACAGGTCAGCTAGGTAACGCAGAGCAGCAGCCTTAGTCAGGAGGACCTGAGTTCAAATCCGACCTCAGACACTTGACACTTACCAGCTGTGTGACCCTGAGAAAGTCACTTAACCCCATTGCCTTGCCAAAAAAAAAAATAAAGTAGTATGAGATAAATCAAGGAAAGGAATGATTGACAAAGAAGGTAGGTCAATCATGTAAACTACTTAAAAAAGGATTAGATTAGAAATTTCCCACTTACACTCTTATATCTTGCCTTGAGTTGTAGCTATCTGAATCCTGATCTTACCCACTTTCTAGACTGTGAGCTTCACAAGAGATCATGTCTGTCTCTGTTTCCTCCAGAACATGCCTTATTCAAAGTAAGTCTAAATAAATGTTTGTAGATATTAGTGAGAGAAGTTAAAAGTGGGGAAATGTGACTAGATTCTAGTTCAACTGGGGAAAAAAAACAACCTGAGATTTTTGCTGAATTGCAAACCCAGTGAGAGTCAGAAGCGGTCCACAATATCCAAAAAACTTTATACTTCAATATTTTGATTGACCTACAATCACATCAATGCAGGCACTCCTGCCATCGACCCTAACTTTCTCCGCCTGTGCTCCCAGAAACTCCCCACAGAAGATCTATCTCATTAGAGAGAAGCCCTTCTCTTTTGAGGTCTTTGAGCATGTTCTGCGCACCAGGGCAGCATTCACACTGTTTATCTCTTATTCCTCACTCTTACTGTACTTTAACTGGACCATCTTCTTTTCTGATCACACATTTCCTTAATAACATGTCTCACGCAAAAGTTATCATGAGTAACATGCCACAGCCCACATACTCATATCCAGTGAGCATCTCTCCATTTCTCTCTGGGTCACCTACAATTATGACTCTTTGGAGATTGTCCCTAGCCAGGCAGCATCACCAAGAGAATGCTAGCGCTCAAAAGATGGATATTTGTGTCAGAGAGCTTCTTGAGATCATTAAAAGTAATTCACACTTTTCTAAATCCAATCAAATCCATTCTTCTATTCCCATTCAATCTGGGGACCAGCTATCTGTCTAGGTGCAATGCCTGTCTAGGCATTGTTAGGCATTGTACTAATTCCGTGAGCTATTCATTCAAATGCATGTCAAAGTCTGGATGATTTATATATTCTCCACGTCCTTGTCTTTTCCGCTATGTGGCATAATAAATATCTAATCTCTTATGAGTGGCCATGAATTTTATTGAGGAGATCCCATAGAGTTCAGGGGTTTGATGCAAACACTACAATGTAATTCACCAAGAGAAGCATCTGAAGGACTTCCCAAACTGAATTGTATCTGTCTTCTATGTGGGATTATCTAGTTTACATGGGTCTCATAACAAGCTTTCCATAGGTTCTTCTTCCCCTTCTTCTGTTATTCCCCAAATTCTTACTCTATAAAGTTCCACAAATGAATATCTACTCTAAATTAGAGTGACTCTTGGCTACCATGTCTCTCTACCTGGCAAGACCAAGCATGTGGTTGTTGAAGTGGTTTCTGGGTTTTTTGGGTCTCCCCATTATGGTGATTGCTTTACGTCGTTTAAATTTCTCCAAGGAAATGATAACAGCTGACATTTATGTAATGCTTTAAGATTTACAGTGAACTTTGGACACGTCATCTCATCTAACTCTCACAACAGCTCTGAGTGGTACGATTAGCTCTGCCTTACAGAGGGAGAAACTGAAACTCAGAGAGTTTGCATATGGTAACATGGTTACTAGGTAGGTAGTGCATTGGATAGAGCACTGGGCTTGGAATCAGGAATATTCATCTTCATCAGTTCAAATCCAGCCTTGGACATTTACTAGCTGTGTGACCCTGGGCACAAGTCCCTTAACCTCGTGTGACTCAGTTTCCTCATCTGTAAAATGAGCTGGAGAAGGAAATGGCAAACCACTCTAGTATCTCTGCCAAGAAAAAACCCAGATGGGGTCACTGAGAGTAGGACATTACTGAAACAACTCAACTACAAGAGAAGCCGTGTTCAAGCTCAAACCTCTCTTGATTCCAGTTTGGTGTCCCTTCTACACTATCACACCGGCTCTCGGAATCAATGATCATCAGAGTCAGAGTTTTTTTTTTCTTTATCCATTTTCTATTTTTCAATATCAACAGTTTGTTTAAATAGGTCTAATTAGATCTATTGAGATTTCATACAGTGTCTTTTCACCTTTCTCCTTCCACTAGACTGGTGTTTATTTTGGCTGATTCAGGGGTGACTTAGACATCTGTAACCAATCATTTCATAGCCCATTAAGATACAGTCAATTTCATTTTTTGTTAGGTTGTTCAATACTCGCCGTGACTAGCACCTTCCGACTCTCTTCTTAAAGAAAACATTTATGATATGCAAGCAGAAGTCAAGTGAATAAAGAATCTATAGCAAAGTGTCACCACCAGACCCATGGAAGAAAGGCAGCATTAGCCACAGACAAGAACAGTTCTCATTAGGTTGCAACAGCTGCCCACTAAAGACCACTTTTAATGTCTACCACATGTGATACACAGGCCCATTATGGGGTCACACCCTATTAGTAGCTGCTTGGCCACACGTTCAACTCCCCTAAGGCTACAGACACAGCCCCTTCTACCAGATGGGTCAAGCCCAAGCCACCTTTCATGTTGGACCAATGAACCAATAGCTCCAGGGTCACACTCAGATGCAGCTTTCGAGCTCTTCCCATGTGACCCTGTAGCAAGGAGAAAGGCTGAAAAAAAAATAACTTTCATTGACAACTATATTAACATTGGATAAAAAGTGATGTTACAACTTTTAGAAGAACCAGAGTGGTATTACAATACAGAAACACAACAGGGGGTCCCACCCAGCCAGTAATAGAGACAACCCTTCAGTCAGTCAGCCAGTCAATGAGCATTTATTAAGAATCTTCAAAGAGAGAGGTATTGTGCACCATTATTGATGACCCTGCCCAATTCTAGCTTAGGAACAAGGTAAGAGCCTTGTTCTGCATGGTGAGGCTATCTGGAAAAGTTTAGCAAAACATATCATTTTGCAGGGAACATGGTCTGAACCACCTCTTCTATGGTGGCTGTTCAAGGCACCATGCAAATGATTTTCCTTGGGTTTGATTCTACTGGAGCAAAAATGACCAGTACTTACCAGGCAAGCTGGTGGGAGGAAGCTATTCACTCTGGAGATACTCCACATGCCTTCCAGGTACTGCTGAGCCTGGATGGTGACAGAGCTCAAGGCCCCACCGAGGCCTGTGGGAGCCACAGTGACTTGGACACTGGAGTTGGGAAAGCCACCAGAGGCTGGGGGCCATGCCAGAGCTTTTTTCCTCTCTGCTCCAGGGAAGGGAGAAGCCTGCTGCTTCCCCACTTGCCCTGAGGCCAAAGGCAAGTCTCCACCCAAAGAGCAATGGTTGGCCAGGTTCTGAGATGCCAAGCGGGCTAGGGCCCCAGGACCATGCGGGTGGTCGGGCTTCTCATAACAGGAAGACACCTGGACCATCTGGATGGCTTCTTGCTTAAGCTGGTTCAGGTGTGTGGCACACACATCACAGCGACTCTCTCCTTCCAACCGGTTCCTCTGGAGATACTCAGGCACTTGGAGTCTGTCAAGAATTAAAGCTGAAATTCTCGGGTCCTAGAGAGAAGAGAAAAGATAAAAAGACATCAGTCCTGATGAAGGCAGGAGAGGAAAGGACAGGGGAACAATTGGACCTGCCACTCACAGAGGCGCCTGCTCACACTCCTACAATCCACAGCTGGTTAACAAGCTACATGCATGTTTCATTTTTTAAGAACCCAGTATGAAAATAATTATCAGAGCTTAATAGCTGGACTTGGGGTGTCCTTGATAACTATCCGTTCACTTGTGTTCTTAATTAACTGTCCTTTGGAAACCACTAACAAGACTGTGTTGTCCACGCTCCCAGATAACCTAGGGTTCCAGTGAACCAGGGGAGAAGATGATACAACCAGCTCTTTGTTTGGAGCCTTGGTCCCTCCTGAGCGATCACAGAATTCTAGAACAGAAAGGGCCCTCTAAGGCAATCAAATACAACCCATACCTGAGCAAGAATCCCCCCCTGCAATATATCACAAAATGGTTGTCCAGTTTTTCTAACGATGGGGAAATCACTACCTCTTATTCTGGCCCCTTCCACTTCAAGATGGCTGTTGTTCCTAGCAAGTTTTTCCTCCTATCCAGCCAAGGTCTGCCTCTCTCCAGCTCCCAAACATTGCTCCTGATTCTGACTTTTTTCAAGCACAAATGGTCTTCAACATGACAGCCCTTCAAGTACTGGAAGACAGCAATTATTTCTCCCTTTGGTCTTTTATTCTCCACACTAAACATGCTCAGTTACTTTAATCAGTCCTCACAGAATCTTTGATCCTTCCCTCATCTTGGTCACACTCCTCCAGACCCCCTCCAATTCACCCATGTCCTTCCTAAAATGTTGATTCCAGAATGGAACCATCTGCAGCTGTGGTCTGACCAGGGCATAGAACCTCAAAGCCATCCTATTCCTTAGTAGAATAAATTCTACTAAATCTTAAGCCAGAAGGGAACTCGAAAGATTATCTAGTCCAAGAGTCCTTCATCTACGGCAGTTTGGTGAAGCCTATGGACTCCTTGCAATGTTTTAAAATAATTCATTTGTTCAACTGTTGAGTCATTTTTCAGTTGCATCCAACTCTTCCTGACCCCATTTGGAGTCTTCTTGGCAAAGACACTGGAGTGGTTCGCTATTTCCTTCTCCAGCTCACTTTACAGAGGAGGAAACTGAGGCAAACAGGGTTGAGTGACTTGCCCAAGATCACACAGCTTGTAAGTGTGTGAGGCCACATTTGAACTCAGATCTTTTTGACTGTAGGCCAGGTACTCTATCCACTGTGCCACCCAGTTGCACATATGTATGCGTATATGTGTGTACATATGTGTGTGTGTACAGATATATAGACATATGGATTATGGCTATATGATATATAGGTGTATGTATAAATGTGTGTATATACATATATATTTACATATATATGTATGTATATATTCCTCCTTAGCCCTTCTTAGCAGAAAAACCCAATTAGGTCCCTTGCTTTGCTACCGCCACATAATTGGTTGAACAAGAAACACATGGTATTCATATGGCCAAGTGCAATTTAACAACCACACCTATCAAACGACTTGCAATGCTCTCTGACTCAAATTTGCTTGACAAGAGGGGGTCAGGGGCATAGGTTGATGGGGCCAGGGTTTTGTTCTGAGGTTACCAGTTCAGAAACACTATCTGTCAGGAAACTCTGGCCAGGCAGTTGGGTGTAATAGAAAAAAAAACCCCACTAGATTTGGAGTCAGGAAATTCAGACTCTTGTTCTGGCCCGGTTGTAAATCTTTGTGGCCTTGGGTAAGTCCCTTTCCCAATCTGGGCCTCAGAATACTTCTCGGAAAAAAAAAAAGGCAGGGGAGCCTGAATGAGAAATTCTCTAAGGTTTCTTCCAGCTCTAAATCCTAGGAAATATCTTCTCCAACAACTCTTTCCCAAACTTTCCAGTTCCTCAAAGGGATTACTAGCTCCCAAAGGTCAGACTGGAAAATAAATTTGACCAATTTAATGTCCTCCAGACAATTAAAGTTTAGGGAAAAATCACAGTATGTCTAAGAATTTGTTAAGAGGGTTAGGGGTATTCTCAAATGGTAATTTACTTAATGACCAATCAACATCAATTTATTAAATATCTACTATGTGCCAGAAACTGTACTAGGTACTGGGGATATAAATACAAAAGTGAGCCAACCCCCTCACCCAGAGAGCTGCCATTTTGAAATCTCTGTGGCTTTGGGTAAATCATCTCCCCTCTATGGGCCTCAGTGGTCTCATTTGTAAAATGAATGAATCCAACTAGGTCAGGGGTTCTTAAGCTAGAGTACGTGAATTTTTTTAAAAAAAATTTATAAATGTACTTCATTATAATTAGTTCCTTTGGGAATCCTATATATTTTATATTATATATTTAAAAACATTATTCTAAGAAACGGTCTACCAGTTTCACCAAATGGCCAAAGAGGTCCAGGATATATATAGGTTAAGAACTCTTGGCCTAGATGGGGTTATTTTCAGAGCTAATATTCTATGGCATGCTACAACAATGTTGGCAGAGTCACCAGGTCTAGGCCAAGGGTCTCATGGCCCCCATGCTCTTTCTGACAGTTTGCACATATGGCCGTCAAGGAGGGACTTTTCTCTCTAAGATTAAGGAATCAAAGTACTCCAGAAGGGCACCAACTTATGTCCAGCAAATTTATAATTTACCTGTGAATCTCTTCTAACTGCCTACAGAAAACAATCCCAGAGCTTCTACAAAAATCCTAAAAGCAAGAAATGTCCAACCTTTGACCAGTGTGAGGATGGAAGGGTAGTTACCATTCCCCACCGATTGGCTCAGCTCAGGCCTGGCTGGAATTCCTGGGGGAGGCCTGGTGGTGAGCCCCTGACTTGTTAAAAGTCTCTGAGGAGCCCTGGACTATCTCCCAGAGGGCTCTACTCAATGGGAATTGAGGACTTAGTTAACACTACCTTTGAAGTTCCCTAGGACTTCTGGTCCTGATTAAAAATCCTCTTTCCTATCCCATAGAAACTTTACAAAGTTCAAAAAGCCAGGGCTAGATCAAACAGAGTCCTCTGTCTGCCTTGAGAAATATGCTCTCATTAACAAAGGGAAACCTTCTTGCAGAGCTCCCATTAGAAAGAAGCTGGCCCCTCAGAGGATCATAGAATGGAAGAGCTGGGAAAGGCTTTAGAACAAAGAACAGAAGAGTGGAAGTCCTGGGAGGAACCTTAGACTCAATCAACAAGCATTTATTAATCACCTACTATGCGCTGGGCACTGCTAAATGTTGGTGACACAGACACAAAAAAGATGAAATACCCTCTGCTCTCAAGAAGTCTTAGACCACAGGAGAGAGACTGTCCAAACCAAGAGGAACCTTGGTCTATCTGTAACACAGAATATCAGTGCCAGAAGAAGCCTTGTCACATGGAACCTAAGACCCAGAAGAGTCCTTAATACACCTAGATCTGGGTGGGACCTCGGAGCTAATATAATGATAATATTAATAGCTAATATTTACATAGTACCTTCCATGGGAAAAACACTGTGCTAAGCATTTTACAGTTATTGCGCCATTTGATCCTCTCAACAACCCTGGGAGGTAGATGCTATTATTATCCTAATTTTTACACATGAAGAAACTGAGGCAAACGGAGTTTTGTCTTGTCCAGGGACACACATCTAGTGTCTGAGGCCGGATTTGAACTCAGGAATCCAGGACTCCAGGCCCTGAGTTCTATCCTCTGTGCTATTTAGTGCAACCCCCACATTTCCAGACAAGGAGACTGAAGCTAGGGGAGTTTAGATGATTTGCCTAAGACCACACACACAGAATGAATTCGAGGCAGGACCCAGGAGCCTAGAGAGGTGAAAATAACTTGCCTATTTGCCTACATTCACAGTGAGCTTCCCTCAGAGCCCTGGTCTCCTAACTCCTAGCCCGGGGCTCTTTCCACTGCCCCAAGGTTCCTCCCTCATTGACACCATGGAAGTCTGCATATACCCATCCACCTCTGTTTTTCCTCTTAATTCCACTAATTGGAAGAGAGTCAGAAAAACACCAGCTAGGCGTCAGAGCCAGAAATAAACTGTATTGGAAGAAAGATTGAAATATCCCTTCCTGTTGGGGAGAAATTCTCTTTCCAAGGCTGTAATTCAGGCTAGCCAGGGCTGGCCAGCTGCTGCCCTCCTCCCCAGCTCTCCCCAGGGGCCAGCTGCTAGCTACAGGTCTTTTCCACAGTGGGGGGCCAAAGCCAACTAGCCAATGGGTGGGTGTGAAGAGGAAAGGAAATATACCGGATGCCCTGTTAAGACCATTAGGCCCCAGCTTAAAAGGCAGCAGGTCCTGTTCCTCACACCCATCCCAACCCTCCCCCCAGCTCCCCACAGCAGGCAGTCCGCTCCATTGTTCTGAGGAGTGTCCCTCCTCCTCCTCCTGCCCGCCCCTTCCCCAGCCCCCAGTCACACTCACACTTTTATTACCGAGAGAAAGGAAAGCAGGCCCCGGGCAAAGACTCGTTCTAGGATTGTAGGACTTCCAGCATCCTCCTGCCCCTCCCAGGGAAGCTAAGAGATTTGTCCAAGGTCACTCAGGCCCAAAACACTGACCGATCCAAGGGGAGGAGACTAAGTCTTAGCTCCCACCAGGCTCTAACTAACTCGGGCTAGGGGGGCACAATTGAGAAGGCAGGAGGAGGAAACACCAACCAACCAGCATTTATTTGACCCCTACTATGTGAGAGAGGTGGGCATTTTGGAGTACTCTAGAGCCTGAAGAAATCTTAGAGATGGTCTGCCAGGTACTTTTATAGCATCCCACATCCTGCCTGCTAATGTCCAAGGCAATCCGATCCACCCGTGGGCGATTCAGTCATTAGGAAGATTTTCCCCACATAAAAGCCCAAAACTGCCTCTCTTCTCCTTCCCCACGTTGTTCCTGGTTCTGCCATCAGCCAAACAGAACACTAAAATTCACTTTTTACATAGCTTTTCACACTCCCCTCACTCCCACCCGGGTGATGCAAGTGGCCCAAGTATCCTTATCTTACAGACTGAGGAAAATGAGGTTTGGAAATGTCCCCTACATCCCACCCCAACTAGCAAGTACCTAAGGGGGGATTTGAAGAACTCAGCTTATTTCACTCCAAGCCCGGCCCCAGCCACCACGTACCCCTCAATGCCTTCTCTGAACTAAGCAGGTCTAACAGTATCACAGACAGAGCACCAAATCTGGAATCAGAGGCCCTGGGTTCAAATCCCACCCCTAATGATAATAATAGCCAGAATTCTCAGCAATATGACCCAAGACAACCCTAAAGGGCTGATAATGAAGCATACTATCCACCTCCAGAGAAAAAACTAATACTGTCTGAATACAGACTAAAGTCCGCCATTTTTTATTCCTTTTTTAATTTTTTTTATTCGAGTCTTTTTGTACAAAATGACTAATATGGAAATGTTTTACATGATTGCACCTGTATAACACATCTGATTGCTCACCATGGGGGGTGGGGGAGGAAGGGATAGAATTTGAAACTCAAAACTTTTTGTTTTAACACATAATTGTGGGAAAATAAAATATATATTACACTATAAAAAAACAATAATAGATAGCACTTATAATAGTGCCAACTATGTGCCAGGCTAAGCTCTTTATCCCATTTGATCTTCACAATGCTGTGAGGTAGGTGCTATTATGAGGAAACTGAGGCTGAGAGGTTATGTGACTCGCTCAGGGTCACACAGTAAGTATCTGATGCTGGATTTTAACTCTCCATCCACTGCACCTAACTGCCTCCCAGTGTCTGTTACTGACTAGCTGTGTGTGACAGGGAAAGCCATTTAAACACTCTGGGCTCCCCTTTCCTCATCTGTAAATTGAGGGGAGTTGATCATAAGATTATTTCTAAGATCTCTTTCAGCTTTAAATTCCATGATTCCTTGACCAGATGACTAGGAAATAAAAGCCAGGAACCTCGGCCATGGGAGAGCCAGCCCGAATCTCCCCTGGGGAGAGGATTTTACAAGAAGCAAACTGTGTTTAATGTATTCCCATATGTATGCTGTGCACTCCTGGCCTCAGAGGTCTCCACTCATTTGCACCCTGAATTGTAACTGCCCCCAACTCAGCAGAAGCCTGAGGCCCCCTGAGCTGCCAAGCCTAGGTTTCCACTTCTAGGTTATTAACTGGTAAAATGACCTTACAATGAGCTTGGCCACACTCAGGCCCTGGAAGTTCCTTAGGACCATAGGATCTAGAACTAAAAAAGCCCTTATGTCTCATGTAATCAGAGCCCCTCATTTTACAGATGAGGAAACCGAGGCCCAAGATCAAACAGAGAGCAGAGCCAAGATTCAAATCCAGGTCTATGGATTCCAAGTCCAGCATTTGTTCTGCTCTATAACACAGAAGACCTTGGAAAGCCCCAGTTCATTCCCTGGGGGTCCAGATTGTTTTCACAAAGCTTCTGGGCTCTGAACCAAACCCCACCCACCCACACTGCTGCCACCACCACCACCATCACCACCATTACCACTTCGCTCCACAACCCCAGCCAACCAAGCAGGAAATAATGTGTTTAAGTCAGACACCTGAAAGCTGGCTCCTTCCCATTGTGAAACCCACCAAGGGGACCTCCTTCCACCCTCACTTACAACCATTCGTTTTTGGCCCCAACCCAATTAGCCAGAGAGGAAGCAAAGAGGCATCTGGAAATTCAATGGAGTCTTTCAAATTCTCCCACCTCCCATCTGGAAATCTATCCTTTCAGAAAGTTCATGCTCTGGATCCTGACTGTAGGACTCACAGAATTCAGAGATGGAAAAGACCTTGGAAATCCATCTAATCAAACTCTCTTACAGACCGGAAACTTAAGATCCAAAGCAGGGAAGAAAACAGGTAGCAAGCAGCAAAGCCAGCATCCAAACCCACATCCCATATGACTTCACATCTGTTACTGTTTCCACTGCACCAAGATGATTTCCTTAAATGTTGCTGTCTTGTCCAACCTTTTCCTCCAAGAAGAATCTCCTTAAATGCCCCCCACACCTTCCACGTCCTCCATCAAACACCAGGACTAGAAAAGCCACAGAATATAGAATGTCCAGACTGGAGGGGGCCTTAAAACAGAACACAGAATGTCAGAGCTAGAAGGGGCCTTAGAACATAGAGCATAGAATGTTAGGTCTGGAAAGGGTCTTAGAACACAGAGCACAGAATGTCAGAGCTGGAAGGAGTCTTAGAACACAGAACCCAGAATGTCAGAGCTGAAAGAAGCTAGAGCATAGAATATCAGAGCTGGAAGGGGCCTTAGAACATAGAGCATAGAATGGTAGGACTGGAAAGGGTCTATCTTCCTTACAACAACTGTGTGAGGAAAAAAGTACAAGCATTGTTCTCCCCATTTTATAAATTCAGAAACTGAGCCCCAAAGAGGAGAAATGAAATACCCAAGGTCACACAACCGACAGAGTCAAACCTTGAAACCAGTTCTTGATGTCCAGGCCAGCTCTCTTTCCAGTAGCCTGCTTACTGTGCCTTGTCCTATATTTCCTGTTACTTTTTCTGGACCAAAGCAAGGCTTTAGGAAGTTAAAATAGCTGCTCATCATGGCCATTAGAGCACAAAACATGGCAGAAACAGGAAAACGAAGTATTCCCTCTATTAACCTGCTCTGCCCCAGCTCTCCCCAAACCCCCACCTGACCTCTCATTGATTATAATTTCTTTTCCTGTTATGCTCACACACTGTCCCTCCTTCCCCGTCTTCCTCTCTTGACCAAAGAACAGAGAAGAAGAGAAATATCGATGGGCAAGGTCTTGTGGAGGTGGACAGACGAAGGCAAATGAACACTAGGACCCATTCTGGGGTGTGAGAGCCCACGCTAGCTAGGAAAGAGACCTTGGAAATCATCCATTTCAATTCCTTCATTTTACAGAAGAGAGAAAGAGACTTGCCCAAGATCATTTAGCTCAGCCGGGGCTTCAACCCAGGTCAGGCCAATCTGGCAACTCAAAGACATCCAACCCCAGACAGGATGGGGATAAATGGAAAAGATGAAAGCCACATCCAGACTGTCGAAACAGAAGCCAAGCAACAGAGAGAGGCCTCTCGCCTTCAAAAAAAAAAAAAAGCAGTAATTACCATGTTACAAAATATTACTTTTAATTCCCTTTTTATGATCTAATTAAACAGATATTTTACTTGCACTTGGAAAATGTTTTTCTTAATTTGATTCAATTTAGCATTGCTGGGGAACCCACAGATCACACCCCCCTGCCCACCCGCTGCCACCATCACTGCCGACTTTCAGGGGCTGGAACACTTCATTTAAAAAATAAATAAATAACCACATTTCTTTCTTCCTTTCTTTCCTCCTTTTAGGTTTATTAGTTGCCTTAATTAAGCCTTCCATTTTCTCCTTCCTGGGAAGCCCTGCCTTACTTCATCCAGACGGTTCTGTTCCCTTTGGCTGCTGCCCCGTTAACTAGCTGCATGCTCCTGATAAAACGGTGGCCCTGCCCTCAAGGACTTTACAATAAGGCCTGACACTCTGCACACCCGCGCACGCGCACGCGCACACACACACACGCGCGCACACACACACACACACACACACACACACACACACACACACACACACCCCTCTATCTCTAGCTCCATTTAGGGTTTACAAAGCACTTACTTGCCTCACCGCAAATCTGAAAGAGAGATAGTACAGACGTTATAATGGCCATTTTATAGATAAGGAAACTAAAGTCCTACTCACCTCCTACCTTCTCCCAGCTCCCTTTGCCCACACAGTCTCCCATACCTGGGATAGGCTTCCCTTTAGCCCATCTCTCTGATAAAGTCCTTCCAAAGTAACCTCTTCTGTAAAGCCTTTGCAGAGGCCTCTTCCAGCTAAAAGTGATCCCACTTCTCAAGGCACTTTACTAGGCTCTCTCCTTTGAACTTATTTAACTTTATTTTATATAACAGTTATTTGAGTATTCATTCTGCCCCCACCCAACCCCACTGATCTGTATTACTGGAGATGATGTCCTTTGTAACTCACCCAGAGCATAGGGACTTGTACCCAGTGAGCGCTTAATAGATGCTCGGGAATCGAATCTCTAGAACAGAGTCCTCATCACTGGAGAAACGTGTGTGGGGGTTGGGAGAGGAGAAGCCAGGAGGAGGTTCTTTCTCTAGTAATGGGAGCATTTGGGCCTGAGGCTGGAGTCATAAATGCTTTGTTTCCAGAGGGTTGAATTAACATGGAAATTTCCACCCACTTTCAAAGAGAGCTGGGACATATAGATGGTTATCTGTCTGTGTTAGATAGTCCTATGGTTCAATCACTTTCCTCCTCATTGTAATGAAAGAGAATTTCTGTGTAAAACTGGGCCTCAGCCACACAGATTTCAATTCAACTTAGAATTCAGATCAATTCAAAACAGACAGTTATTGAGGATACAAAGGTGAAGCCTACAACCTAATAGAGGGGGTGTCATAGAAGGGTTTTTTCTGGCCTTGCCTATGTTTGCCCAGCAGGCTCTCTCTTCCCTGGTCATGTCTCCTCCTTCTGCTCTGCCCCTTTCTCTGATCACTACCTCCTCCACTATACCCAATACCTGATAACTTATAGCCTTGGAATATTTCACGCTAGAAACTTCCAGGCTCCAAAGTGAGTAGTGTTTCCCTTCCTGTAACCTCATGGACAGGAAAACAATTAAGTAACACTTGCTTTCCTTCTATATAAAAACTCCTGAGCAGCTAGGACCTCAGATTGGCTCTGATGCTCAGGATGATGCAGGAGCTGCCCAGGCCTTCCACCACCACCCCACCCCCATCCACAAAGTTCCCCAAGTTGGTGCTGTGCTCTCCTGCCCAGGCCTGAAGACTGTCACACCCAAAGCTCCTTGGGAGTCCCCTCCAGTCGGCTCTGGAGGAGGCTAGATCTAGCTCCAGCAAGAAGGGGTTGCTGGATTGCCCTAGTTGGTTTCTATCCCGGCCCTGGTTTAAAAAGGGGCCAATGGGCCTCCTAAATACACTCCCATGTTGTCCTGGCCTCCAGTTCTCTTGGGAGTATCCTCATAAGCCATATGGCTTCCATTTGGGGTCTTCCCTTAGGAACATCAAATAAAAGATCTGACGGCTTCTAGCACTGACTCATTTAATTCTTCTGCAAAATCCAGTAAAGAACTCTAACAAGGAGCTATCACACACACACAAACACATGAACAAATAAGCACGCTACAAGGTAGAATGTCATAGGGGCAAAGGAATGATTCAGACAAAGAAGAGAGGTCACTTTCAGCTAGAAAAATCAAGAAGAGGTTGCGCCGGCACCTTGGAGAAAGAGGATTTCAGGAGGTGGAGAGGAGGAAGCAGCACCTCCTAAGCAGGCTGAGGTGAGTGTACAGGGCCAGAAAAGGGCAGTCAAAGGCTGTGGTTTGGTGGATGAAGAAGCTGGCTTTGGAGTCTAGAAGATGTGGGTTTAACACACATTGTATGATCCTCAGCAAACCACTTAACCCCTCGGAGCCCCTTACAATGAAGACAAAGTTTCAGATCAGTTACAGATCTGTATTGGTGGAGAGAATTTACATGCATGGAGTGAACTGAGGGCTAAGGTCAGGGCACTCTAAATTCAGCACCCTGGGACAGAGCTCAGTCCTCCTTGTTCTAAATAAAGTTCCGTTTAGAAAAGAGAATGAACCGTTTTGCAGTTTCACCAAAGAAATGTTTCTCCTGAAAGCAGAATGGCACATGAGCCCTGGCTTTGGCATCCAAAGATCTAAGTCTAAGTCCCAGATGCCACCATTTACTAGCCAAGAAGTAATTTTGAGCAAGTCACTTCTGTGGACTCAACTTCTCCTTCAGTAAAATGAGATCCCCGCCCTACCGCCTTTCACCAGGGTAGGAATCAAGGAAATGTTAAGATCCTAGAAGTCCTGCTTCATTTAAAAAAAAAAAAAACAGAACTAAGACAGTAACTGTGAAAGTGCTTAGTGGTGTAAAGTTTATATATAAATTTGAGGTGTTACTGTCCGATGTCTTTATTCAGTTCTGCCCAGAAGCAGAACTGCCTTGGACTCAGGACCCCAGTCCCACCCCCCACCCAGTTTCCCATTCCATTTTCCAAGTGACAGAATTCCTCACTCCTAATCCTTCCCTCCCTCTACTCTACCCCAAACTAATTCCTTGCAGATTGAAAGGAAGTCCCTGACTTCTGTGGGTCTCGATTTCCACCTATGTAAATGAGGGATTTGGAAGAGGAGGTCTCTAAGATTCTAAACCCAAAGACCCTGAAGGATTCAGTATGCTTAAAATAGGATACCCCTACTTCTGTTCCTCCAGCCAAAGACAGTTTGCATTTTAAGAGATATTAAGCATTCAAGTTCACAAATTGAAGAGCCTTCATTAAGCCCTTACAAAGGGTCAGGCACAGTGCTAAACTCTGGGAATTCAAATACAAGCCAAAATGGATGAATGAATAGGTAAATAAAGTGGATAAGTGAATGAATGAATGAAGTGAATAAGTGAATGAATGATGTGAATAAGTAAATGAATGAACAAATAAATGAAGTGAATAAATAAATATATAAATGGATGAATGATTAAGAGTCTCTGCCCTAAAGGAGATTACATTCTAACAGAGGAAGATGATACATAAAAGCATGCTGAAAAAGCTGGGGCATAGCAGCAAAATTGGGAGAAGTTGGGAAGGCTGATCTAGGCCCTTCCTCTAAACAAAGGAAACGGGTTCTTACCCTCTGTGATTCTATGGTTCTGGTTTTGGGGAACATAGGGAATCTCTTGGCACCGCTCCAATTCTACCTTCTCCCTCACAAAATAAGGGCAAGCTTCCCGCTACCCACCGCACAGACTGTTGTGAGAAAAACATTATTAAGAATAGAATTTATGCATAAAGTAATAACATTTATATATCACGTTAAAGTCTGGAAATTGCTCTACATTCATCAGCTCTTCACACAAGCCCTGTGAGGTAAATAACTATAGTGTTACAGTCAGTTTACAGATGAACACACAGAGAGCCAGAGAGGCTCACTGATTTTGTCTCTAAATGTCGGGGGGGGGGGATTTGAACCCAGGTCTCCCCCAGACTCTGAGTCCAGCACCCTAGCCATCACTCTATAACACCTCCCTATGAATAACCAGGGTGTGGTAGAGAGATGGCTGAATTCAGGTCAGAAGAACCTGGGTTCCAAATCAGGCTGCGCAACCTGGTGCCCCAATGACATAAGGCAAGCCACTTTCAGTTCTCAGCCTCAGCAGCCTCATCTGTCAAGTGAGGGATGACCTCTGGGTTCCCTTCCAGTTCTAGATCTTATGAAGGTTTTATGAAGTCAGAACTGCATTCTCCCTCGTCTCCAGTCGCTACCTGGAGAGCTTTTTATGAAACCCTTTTTGGGACTCAGTAATCATGCAGCTGGGTGGCATGGTGGGTAGAATGCCAGGCCTGGAGTCAGGAAGACTCATCTTCATCAAAGTTGATTATACAAATCAAATCCAGCCTCAGACACTTACTAGCTGTGTGACCCTCAGCAAATCATTTAATCCTGTTTGCCTCAGTTTCCTCATCTGTAAAATGAGCTGGAGAAGGAAATGGCAAACTACTCCAGTATCTCTACCAAGAAAACCCCAAAAGGGGTCTTGAAGAGTTAAACAAGACTGAAATGACTGAACAACAGTAATGTTTACCAAGAGACCCTTCGTTTGGGAGTTGTCCCCTGGGCAGAGTGTTGGGCAGCCACCTTCCCCTGGGATTTATAGCTTACAGACTCCATTCTCAGAGCAGTTAGTTATGCAACCCAGCCGAGGTCACTCTAAAATGTGCATTTTATTGTTCAATCTGGGAGGAGATTCCTGGGGCCCCCAGCTCACCAGGGGGCTTAGGCAAGCAGGAGGTAATTGTACCAGGGGTAGGTAGGCCTGTGGCTTTGAAGATCCAACCAGCCCATAAATTAAGCACACCTCCGACAAAATTAACACATGGAGCTGGGGTTTGGTTCCTCTGACCTGCTTATTTGTTGGTCATAAAACCCTAGGATTTAGAAGTGAGAAAACCCTTAGAAATCACAAGTCCAACCCCCTAATTACTCAAGAATTGGGAAGGAGAGGAAGAAACTTGTCTTAAGTCACATTTCGTAAGCAGCAGGGCTAGGATTTAGACCCAAGTCCATTCAGGCCTGTTTTCCAAAGAGAGGTTGCCTCCGGGTTTTGAAGAGCTTCCTTAGGGAACTGGCCAGCCAGAACTAGCTCAGAACCTGGCCTATTTAACCAAGCTAGAAGAAAAGGCTCAGATCTTCTAAAAGATGAAAAGAAAGAAAAAAAGAAAGAAAAAACCTGTTCTGCTTGGAGCTAATAATTATTCCGTCATAACTGGTTTCCTACATAATCCTATGTGCTTTATTTTATGCATTTAAAAGCATTATTCTGAGAAGGAGCTCATAGCCTTCACCAGACTGCCACAGGGGTCCATGATACACACACAAAAAAAGTTATCCCCTAGTTTTACTGAGAAGGAAACTGAGGCCCAGAGGTTAAGTTAATTATACAGGGTCACACAATTAGTGAAAGTCTAAGATGGGACAGGCGCAGGGGATAGAGTGCGGGGCCTGGAGTCAGGAAGACTCATCTTCCTGATTCAAATCCAGCCTCAGACACTTCCTAGCTGTGTGACCCTATGCAAGCGCTTAACCCTCTTTGCCTCAGTTTCCTCATCTGTAAAATGAGCTGGAGAAGGAAACGGCAAACCACTCCAGTATCTTTGCCAGGAAAACCTCAAAATGGGGTCACTAAGAGTCAGATACTACTGAAAAACAGCAGCAAGGTGGGACCTGAGCCTGACAGCAAACTACTATTCCACCTAGCTCCTATAGTATGGATCGAAGGAAATGGGAACATTTAACCTGAAGAAAAGATTTAGACGACATAGGATAAATGCCTTCTAATAGGTGGAGGACTAAAATATCTGAGTTCTAATCTCAGGTCTGCTGCTTATCAGCTACAGAACTTGGAGCAAATTGTTTAGTGGCTCTGGGCCTCCGTTTCTTCATCTGTCAAATGGACTGGACTAAGTGATCACTTACATCTGTGATCCTGTAAGCTCAACATAAGGAACATTCCTAATAATCAGAGCTAGCCAACAACACAAGATTGTAAACTCTTTGAGAGCAGGGTCCCCCTCCCCTTCTCCCAGGTACTTACATGTCCCCAAGGAAGATCTTGTCATTGGGTGGGGAGGGGGTTTGAGGACCAGGTTCCTGCTTAGGTATGGGTTTTGGCTTCTGTGGAATTCTCTAAGTACGGAGAAAAGGGCAGTGGAAAGGAGACTAAGCCCAGCCCCCTCAGCCAGCCCTGTCTCCTGAGTCGCCCTACCCCACCCCCACCCTTCCCCCCTCTCAGTGAGGGGAGCTGGCCCAGGGGCCACATCTGGAAGAACATTTGTGCTTACACAGTCAACTCCAAGAGGGGAACTGCTGAGAAAACCAATTAATCTGCAACTGTCAAACTTTCCTGGGCTGGGGACTGTGTGTCTGGGGGGAGTGTGAGAGAAGGGGGGAGCAAGGGAGCCGATGGAAGGAGGCTGGGAAAAGCTACTTGGAGCTGACAGGGTCTATATCGTTAGTGGTCACCTAGTCTAACCTCCTCCAGGGCAGAGAAGGGAGGTAACTTGGCCAGTCATGAAGCCCGCCAGGAGGATTGCTGGAATTGCAACCAGACCACTCAGCGGCTGGTCCTCTACCACTCGGCCTCCTCACCTACTGGTTCAGTTTTTCCCCCATTTTGCCTCAGTCTTTTCCCCCCAATTTAAAAACAAGTGGTGACCTGGGTGTGACTGCAAACAACCCCAGGCTTTTCCGGAGTTAACAACAGATCCAGGAAGGGCCTCCCTGCCCCAGGCAGCAGCCAGATCATACTGTCTAGGAAATTCCGATCTCATACACCAATTAGTAACCCAGCCCAGGGTCCTCTGGGGGCTCAATTTTCCAAACCTGGAAAACCACATATGCTGCTGTCAGCAAATACCACCTTTGACCCCAGGGCCTCCGTCCCAATGATCCTTCCAGCTCTGGGGCAGCCATATTTAAAGGGAGATTGGATTGCTGGGCCGCCAGACTTCCTCTCCAACAGGCCCCTGCCCCCACCTCTGCATGACCACCACTAAGCACAAATGTAATGCTTTTGGAAAGTCCTGTGATATTGAAAGGACTGCAAATCAAACCCAACTTTTCGGTGGCTTCTGGGATTTTAGCAGATCTTCAATGTCTTAATTTCTTCAGGGGCTTTCAAGGGTCACAGAGTCATTTTTAGTTTAGTGGATAGAGCATCGAACTTAACAACTAGAAGACCTAGATCCAGATTCCCAGCTCAGCTGCTAATTACTAACTACAAAACCTTGAGGAAGCCTCTTTTCCAGCCTGGGCCTTGATTTCCTCATCTATAGAGTTGATAGGTCAAGTCAAATTTTCTCTAAGGTCAATCCTATCTGTTATTTTACCTTCAATGAAGCTTGGAACATTTAAGCTGCTCTGACTCTTCAGCCTTATATCACTCAGCACTCAGGAGTGCGCTCTAGCCAATTTCTATTTCTCATTTGGACTAGACCTATTCTTCAGTATAGGGAACTCCCAGTGAGAAATCTCCCTCCACCAATGCTATGGGCATCTAGATCATCTTTTAGTCTGAATGAAGAATGGATGGCTGACGCGTCTACATGACTGTTTAAGAGGAAGCCCTGTGTCTCAGAAGCTAGATGCAGTCAAATACTGCGGAACGAGGGAACTCTCTGGAGTAGGGGATTTGATGTAGCCCTGGAAGTTGTTAAGGTGTTGGAGGAAAATTAATTTATGAGGAAAAGCTATTTAGAGAGACCCGATTCACCTTTGGGCAAATTCATTTTATAAAAGGAAGAATCCTTTGAGAGGAGAAATTTACAGCCACTAACATAGGAGTTGGGAAGTGTGGATTTTTAGGTGCAGGATTTCTTAAAAGGAAATCCACCTGCAGCTGGCCCAGACCTGTCTCCTTGAGAAGACCATCTTTCACCTTCCTGGAAGACCAGGGTGTCTGTCTCCCAGTGCTGTCCTAGAGAAGGGGTGACAGATCTTTTCTGGCTTCCAGAGGAAGCATCCAAGGACTCCCTTTCCCAGTCCCTATCCAAACACAAGGTCGTATTGACAGGGCTGAGGCAGGAGAAAGTACAGTAGGCCAAGAGTGTAATTAGGCACTCAAAGGAATGCTGGGGCCAGAGACAAGTCCCCTCTCAGATGCCCAGCACCTGTATGACCAAGGCAAAGCACTTAATACCTCTCTAGGCCCGAGTTTTCACCTCTGTAAAAGCAAAGGATTGGACTGAAGGGTTTCTAGAATGTAACTCTCCAAGCAGATCACACGTTGCTGGATTTTAGAGCTGGAAGGGACCCTAGATATGGTCTAGTACATTTTGCATATGAAGAAACTGAGGCTCAGACAAGTCAAGGACTTGCTCAAAAGGTCCACAGTAGGAGAGCCAGGATTTGAACCCAGATCCAATGAGTCCAAATGCAGCACTCTAGCCACACTCTGCAGCTACCATCAGTGCAGCAGGAGAGGGAACCCTCACCAAAATGCCAGAAGATGAAGTCTTGGGGAGATGGAGAAAGCTGGGCAAATTCCCTGAATCCGGCCCTCCTGATCCACGCATATCTATCCCACTATTGGTTTCTGCTTCGAATCTCAGCCCTTTGCCTTTTCATTCATCGATCAGCTCTTGATTTTCCGGGAAGGGAAATTTGTCCCCTACCACACTCTGATTCTCCTCCAGGTGGAAGATGACAATGGACAGCCCTCTATCCCGGGCCAGCCTGTGCCAGGCGACAGATGCAGCTGGGAAGTTCATCCACACAAACAGGTTTATTGAGACAATCCATTGATCAATACAGTCCTCTATTTCACTTGGACAAAAGCAAGCAGCAGCCCATGAGTCAGGGCAGTTCGTCTGTCACTCATTGGAGAACCAGGCAGCAAAGCCATTCACCCTCACACCCATTTGGGGACTGAAAGCACCTTGGCAAAGCAAACTGGGGAAGGATGACTCAGAACCTTATTGCCAATTCAGCTTAGGCTAGGGAGGTAATGCTGGTAAACATTTAACAACCAGCTCTCTGTTGAGAGGAGGGGAGAATTTATGTACAACACACTTTGAAGTTTAATCTACATTATTAACATTTTCCTCCATCACTTTCTTAAGTCTAGACTCTCAACAAAGCAATAAACAAAGAACCAGCTTGTAGGATCTGCCAGTTTCTGGGCTCTAGCCTCTCTTTATCCAGGTCTTCCTCCTGCTGCTTCTTCACCCACAGCATGTATTGTCATGAACCATGAGAGGGAAAGGACTCCTTTCCCCTGATCTCCCTCTTTGACCCTGGCTCCAAGAAATGGGATCAGGGGTGTTTGTTTCTGTGCAGTATTGTTTGTCTTCCTAAGTTTCAAGGGCTGGGACCTTGGAACCAGGATTTCAGGAGGGCTGAGCCAGCTAGCCAGACTGGCCTAGAAGTCTTGAGAAGCCACCATGCCTGGGACTCCAAGCCCAAGTTGGGGTTTGGCACTTGGGACCGTGCTCTGAGAGAACTCAGCTAAGCTGTGGACCTAATCTCCTTCCCCTCCCCAGAGGCTGAGATGGTGCAAAGGATACGTGTGTGTGGTTGGGGGGCCGGGGTAGATCACACCTCCCAGGTAGGGAGTAAGTTTATATGTTGGTGATTAGACTTTCTGAAGTAAATATTTCTGTGTGAAAGCTAAAAACAAACAAACAAACAAACCCAATTAATAAGATCTAGTCAGTTGGACCTGGCTCCAGCACATCCAGGTCTAGGATACCTCCCAACAACAGCCATATCTCACAAGTACCTGTGCCCTGTCACTGTGACTGTTACCAAAACCTTCACAGCCCTCAAGGCTTCTGTGATTTTTGTCCACATCCTTCCACAATCCTCCAGAGAGGACACACCCAACATGTTGGAGATCCACTAGACCTTTTTCCGTTTTGTGGGTACCAGTGGAATGCTGATTATACTTTCTCCCATTCTCCCTCTTTCTCATTTCCCTTTTCAATCATACTTTCTTTTTTTTTGGGGGGGGGTGGGGGAGAGATACTGTCCCTTCTACCCCTTCTTAAGGTCACTTCTAGAAAGAAATTGTTGCATGGCTGTGGCCACCCTCTCTTACTCCATTGACTTTGGAGTCACTTATGACTTCAATGCTCAGAGACTGAGGTGTTCTAAGACACACAACTACACAGGATTGCCAGAAGACCTTCTGTTGTTCTAAAGATGGGTCACTGTATCAGAGAATGGTTTGGGATTATTAAAAGCAAAGCACAATTTTCCAAATACAATCCCTCAGGCTCTTTTCCTCCTATTCAGTTCTGGCCCCATTCACTGCCCCAAATATATGTACTAATGCAAGGGAGTAGATATCTAATGATAGGTCAGACATGACAAGAATCCATTTCATCCATGCAGTTTTTCCTCTGTGGATTGTCAAATTGATCTCTTTTGAACAGTCATGGATCTCACTGAAGAGATTTTGTAAAGTCCTGGCACTTAATGAGATCAGTATAATATCAGTTGTACTGCTCTAGATGGTAATATAAATATCATATTTTATTTAGTATGTATTATATATATTGGACTTTCAATATAACATCAATAATCAGCAAATTCCTTACACTTTTATAGTCCTGCTAACTTTTTGAAATCCCTCCAATTCATTTGATGTCCAAACCAACCCAGAAAAGCATGGGGAGCACATGCCCCGTGATCCTCATTTTAAAGATGAAGAAACCAAAGTCCCATCCCACCTGAAAAGTCAAATGACCTACCTTTGTCACTTAACTAACCTGTCTGCCTCAGTTTCCTCAACTGTAAAGTAGTCCCTACCTCCCAGGGTTGTTGAGAAGATCACATGAGATAATATTTGTAGAGTTGCTTGGCACATTTTTTCAGTCATTTTCAGTTGTGACCTCATTTGGGGTTTTCTTGGCAAAGATACTGGAGTGGTTTGCCATTTTCTTCTCCAGCTCATTTTACAGATGAGGAAACTGAGGCAAGCAGGGTGAAGTGACTTGCCCAGGGTCACACTGCTAGTAAGTGCCTGAGGCTAGATTTGAACTCAGGAAGATGAATCTCCAGGGCCAGAGCTCACTACTGTGCCACCTAGCTGCCCAGTGCCTGGAACATAGTAATCTCTTAATAAATGCTTGATCTCTTCCTCTCATCTCCCACCCCCTTGCCTCCATTCCCATAGTGGTCAATGCAGGTGGCGGAACCAGGTGTAGAATCTAAGTTTCCTAGTATGCTATTTTCCCATTACCCCACCCCGCATACTTTCAGACCTTTCTTTGGTTCATGGGCTAGATGCCATCATTCCACGTGATTTAAAACATTCTGACTCTTCAAGGATCTGTTATTTCATTCACCATGAACATGCCCTCCAGAGACAAAACGTTAATGCTTCCATGCTTTTTTTTTAAGTTGAGTTGCTGTGGCCAAAATGAATCGCTCCCAGATGGCCAACTTGCTGGTGAAGAGCCAACTCCAACAGGCTAACTTTCAGACAATAGACACCAAGTCCATTGCTGGCCTATGCCTAAAGCCTTTCTGGCTTAGTAGGGTTCGCTAAGGTTTCTGCTTCCTGGCACAGCCTTCAAGAACCAAAAGTCCATGCTGAGGCATCAATGAAGGTCATAAAAACTGGTATTTATATAGTACTTTAAAGTTTGGAATGAGCATTCTATATATTAACTTGTTTGATCCTCATAACAACCCAGCGAGGTAGGTGTTCTCATTATCCCCCTTTCACAGAGAGATACTGAAGCTGAAAGAGACTAAGTGACTTGCCCAGGATCACACGGATAGTTAAGTATCTGAGGCAGGATTCAAACTCAGGTCTTCCTGATGCCAAGGCCAGTGCTCCATCACAAAACTAAAGAGCAGTCTTCTCTTCAATATCCAGTGTATGCTTTAAGACCTTCAGTGACAAGGAGCTCACTACCTATTGAAGGAGTTCATCTCATTTTTCATTCTTCTGATGGTCATGAGGCTTCTAAGAGATTTAGTGTTACAGAGTCGTCAGGGCTAGATGGACTTATAACTACTTTGTCTAACACCTTTATTTTACAAATGAAACCTCTGAATCCTAAACTTTCAAAGGCCTACCATGTCACCAGAACATAAGCTCTGGCTAATCCTATCTGACTTGGAAAGGCTTAGGCATTTCGATAGAATATTTGTCAGTCACCTAAGGTGCTGTTGAGTTGAGGAGAGAGTCATCACCAGTAAGAATAGTCTTCAGCACAAAGTCCAAATGGAAGGGGAATTTCTTACAGATGATAAGACCCTCTGGATTCTTCTTTTTGTAGATGACATTATGTTGATTTCATTAAGCCCCAGAATATTGCAAAGCCTTCTAAATAAAATTAATCATCCCTCAAAATAGGTCAACTTAACTATCCACACAAGAAAAAAGTGAGGAAGAATACCTATAATCCAGACCGATATACAATTACATACAGTTAGTCGTACAAGCCATCCAGTGAATTCATTTATCTTGCACAGACTCTACAGATGGTCAGTCATCTGAGGCCAGAACTGAATAAAAGGCCAAAAGAAGGCTGGATGGTCATTGAGAAACTACAGCATGCTTTTAAATGACTCCAACAATGTGAAACAAAGGGCCGTGTTTTTATTATTCACAGATATTTTTTCTGGAGATGTTTTTATAGCTTTGAGTCATAGAATACCAGCTTGCAAATCACTGAAGTTGTAAGTCATTCGAGGGTGTGATCTCTAGTTGGAAGAGCCCACATAGCCAGCATGCGACATAGTGAGACTCTAATACATTACTGAAGAATTGCACAGAAGTGTCATACAGGTTATAATTAGAAAGGTTTTCACCAAAAAAGAAGGCAAGGAGAGTCATGTAGAAAAAGAGAGGGAAAACTGAAGTACAGCCCCCATTTTCCATCAGTATCCACATGATGTCAAGAGATCTAGAGGAAAGTTAACCAGCACTTTTGGATGGGCATTCTGGGTAGGATTTATGGGACGTTATCACATAAGATGAGAAGGCTGGATGGACTGAAAGTACACTGTTGGAAGTGGTAATATTGATGAGATCATAAAGGCACTGAAGGGTGAAAGTCTAATAAAAAAATTTACATATGAAACTTATAAGAAATTATTTTTTTCAATATTTTCAGTTAAAACCCTATGGATAAATGGGCAAAGGATGTCAATAGATAATTTCCAAAAGATTAAATTCATATTGTAAATAATCACATGAAAGAATGCACACTCTCTCTAATAAGCAAAGAAATGTACATTTGAAAAACTTCAGGTTAACACCTCATACCCATCAAATTGGGAAGAGGGGTGTTAAAAGCAATGAAACTCAATCCTGGCAGAGTTGTGATTAAAAAAAATAAATAAGTACACTCATACATTGCTGTTAGAATTGCAAAGTGAAAAAATATATTTTTGGAGAACCATCTGGAAATTCTCTGCAAAAGTTACTAAAATAATCATATCCTTTGGCTCAATAATTCCATTGCTTGGAATATACGCTGAGAGTATTATAAAAAATAAAAAAGCTATGCCCCCAAAGGTTTTTATAGCAGCATTACTTATAATTGCAAAAAAGTTGAATCCAAATGTCTAATGATATGAAGATAGCTCAATAAATGTACTATAGTATATTTTAGCATGGAATACTATAATGCAATTAAAGTCAGTATGGGCAAAATAAAGAAATCTGGAAATACATTTATTAATGCAATTCCCACCCCATCTCCCAAAAAAGCAAAACCAGAAGTACAGTGCCAATTATGACTACATAACTGAAAGCCTGAATGAAAAATGAGTAAAGCCAAAAAGCTGATACAACCTCAAAGAGAATGAAGGACAAGTTGCTACAATAATTTATGCACTTAAATTCATTTATTGAACTGCAAATAGTTGTAAAGCAAGTTTAATTGGTTTCATTGATGTTTAATATTCACTCTATAATAAATCATCGATGGTCAAAAGAAGGAAAAGTGGCAGGGGAAAATCCCCATTAACTGAGGGCCTCACTTTGGGTTTTATTTAATCTGTTTAGTGGCTATTACTATTAATGAGGGTTTTACTATAGAAATTAGGCAAAGACAAAGAGCTGGATCCAACAGAAAACTGGATTTTGAACCAGCAGATATGGGTTTGAATCCCAACCATTTCTGCTTATTACTTGTATAACCTTAGGTAAGGGTTCTCGCGTTGTTGTTCAGTAATTTCAGCAGTATCCAACCCTATTTGGGGTTTTTTGGCATAGATACTGAAGTAGTTTGCTATTTCCTTCTCCAGCTCATTTTATAGGTGAAGAAACTGAGGGAAACGGGGTTAAGCAACTCGCCCAGGATCACAAAGCTACTAAGTGTCTGAGGCTGGATTTAAACTCAGATCTCCTTGACTCCAGGACCTGTGCTCTATCTGCTGAGCCATTTCACCCTGAAATGAGAGGGTAGGTTTAGATAATATCTAAGGTACCTTCCAGAAGGTGATTGGGACTTTGCATTCTGGGACAAAGCTGTGGAGACAAGGAAAGGGATGCTTGCAGATGGAGTCTCGCTCCATGTGGGATTAGCTCACATCTCAGATAAAATGATGATGATGAAGATGGTGGTGGTGGTGATGGTGATGGTGAGGATGGTGATGATGGTGGTGATGGTGGTGATGGTGATGATGATGGTGGTAATGGTGATGGTGGTGGAGGTGGTGGTGATGGTGATGATGATGGTGATGGTGATGATGGTGGTGGTGGTGATGATGATGGTGGTGGTGATGGTGATGATTATGGTGATGGTAATGGTGGTGATGGTGGTGATGATGGTGATGGTGATGATGGTGGTGGTGGTGATGATGATGGTGGTGGTGATGGTGATGGTGATGGTGATGATTATGGTGATGGTGATGGTGATGGTGATGGTGGTGATGGTGATGATTGTGGTGATGGTGATGGTGATGATGGTGGTGATGGTGATGGTGGTGGTGGTGGTGGTGGTGATGGTGATGATGGTGGTGGTGGTGGTGGTGATGGTGATGATGGTGGTGGTGGTGATGATGATGGTGGTGGTGATGATTGTGGTGATGGTGATGGTGATGGTGATGGTGGTGATAGTGATGATGATGGTGGTGATGGTGGTGATGGTGATGATGGTGATGGTGATGGTGATGGTGGTGATGGTGATGATGATGGTGGTGATGGTGGTGATGGTGATGATGATGGTGATGGTGATGGTGATGATGGTGGTGGTGGTGATGATGATGGTGGTGGTGATGGTGATGATTATGGTGATGGTAATGGTGGTGATGGTGGTGATGATGGTGATGGTGATGATGGTGGTGGTGGTGATGGTGGTGGTGATGGTGATGGTGATGGTGATGATTATGGTGATAGTGATGGTGATGGTGATGGTGGTGATGGTGATGATTGTGGTGATGGTGATGGTGATGATGGTGGTGATGGTGATGGTGGTGGTGGTGGTGGTGGTGGTGATGGTGATGATGGTGGTGGTGGTGATGATGGTGGTGGTGGTGGTGATGGTGATGGTGATAATTATGGTGGTGGTGATGGTGGTGATGGTGATGATTGTGGTGATGGTGATGATGATGGTGATGATGGTGATGGTGATGGTGATGGTGATGATGGTGGTGATGGTGATGGTGGTGGTGATGGTGATGGTGAGGATGGTGATGATGGTGGTGATGATGATGGTGGTGGTGGTGGTGATGGTGGTGATGGTGGTGATGGTGATGGTGGTGGTGGTGGTGATGATGATGATGGTGGTGGTGGTGGTGGTGGTGGTGATGGTGATGATGATGGTGATGATGGTGGTGGTGGTGATGATGATGGTGGTGGTGATGGTGATGATTATGGTGATGGTAATGATTGTGGTGATGGTGATGGTGGTGATAGTGATGATGATGGTGGTGATGGTGGTGATGGTGATGATGATGGTGATGGTGATGGTGGTGATGGTGATGATGATGGTGATAATGATGGTGGTGATGGTGATGGTGATGGTGATGATGGTGGTGATGGTGATGGTGAGGATGGTGGTGATGATGATGGTGGTGGTGATGATGATGGTGGTGATGGTGGTGATGGTGGTGATGGTGATGGTGGTGATGATGGTGATGGTGATGGTGGTAATGGTGGTGATGGTGGTGATGGTGATGGTGGTGAGGATGGTGGTGATGGTGGTGATGGTGGTGATGGTGATGATGATGGTGATGGTGATGGTGGTGATGGTGATGATGATGGTGATAATGATGGTGGTGATGGTGATGGTGATGGTGATGATGGTGGTGATGGTGATGGTGAGGATGGTGGTGATGATGATGGTGGTGGTGATGATGATGGTGGTGATGGTGGTGATGGTGGTGATGGTGATGGTGGTGATGATGGTGATGGTGATGGTGGTGATGGTGGTGATGGTGGTGATGGTGATGGTGGTGAGGATGGTGATGATGGTGGTGATGGTGGTGATGATGATGGTGATGATGATGGTGATGATGGTGGTGATGATGATGGTGGTGGTGATGGTGATGGTGGTGGTGATGGTGGTGATGGTGATGATGATGATGGTGGTGGTGGTGGTGATGGTGATGATGGTGGTGGTGGTGATGATGATGGTGGTGATGGTGGTGATGGTGGTGGTGATGGTGATGGTGGTGATGATGGTGATGGTGATGGTGCTATGATGGTGGTGATGGTGATGGTGGTGGTGATGGTGAGGGTGAGGATGGTGATGATGGTGGTGATGGTGGTGATGATGATGGTGATGATGGTGGTGATGATGATGGTGGTGGTGATGGTGATTGATGGTGATGGTGGTGATGGTGGTGGTGATGGTGATGGTGATGGTGCTGATTGTGCTGATGGTGATGGTGGTGATGGTGGTGATGGTGATGATTGTGGTGATGGTGATGATTGGTGATGGTGATGGTGATGATGGTTGTGATGTGATGGTGTGGTGATGGTGATGGTGAGGATGGTGATGATGGTGGTGATGATGATGGTGATGATGGTGGTGTGATGATGGTGGTGGTGATGGTGATGTGGTGATGGTGGTGGTGATGGTGATGGTGCTGATGGTGATGGTGGTGGGTGATGGTGGTGATGGTGATGGTGGTGGTGGTGATGGTGGTGATGGTGGATGATGATGGTGGTGGTGGTGGTGATGGTGATGATGGTGGTGGTGGTGATGATGATGGTGGTGGTGATGATTGTAGGTGATGGTGATGGTGATGGTGGTGATAGTGATGATGATGGTGGTGATGGTGGTGATGGTGATGGTGATGGTGGTGATGGTGATGATGATGGTGATAATGATGGTGGTGATGGTGATGATGGTGATGGTGATGGTGGTGATGGTGATGGTGGTGATGATGGTGGTGATGGTGATGGTGATGGTGGTGATGGGTGATGGTGGTGATGATGGTGATGGTGATGGTGGTGATGGTGGTGATGATGATAGTGGTGGTGATGGTGATGGTGCTGATGGTGGTGATGGTGGTGATGGTGATGATGGTGATGGTGGTGGTGGTGATGGTGGTGATGGTGATGATGATGGTGGTGATGGTGATGATGAAGTTTTGGCACAGATTTCTGATTTTGTTACTCTGTAAGGCTATGATTCACAGAACAATTGCTTATCTTCATGGGAAAAGGCAATTTCCTCATCAGGAAGAATAATGATGATGATATTTATATAATGCTATAAAGTCACAGAGTTCATCGTATATATGTAGGTGTATGTACATATATGTGTATGTATTATATAATCCTTCTGAGTCTTACAATGACCTTATGAAGTCAGTATTGCATTATCTCCATTTTATAGATGAGGAAAATGCACCTCAGAGAGAGTTTAAGGGATTTGGCCATGAGAACACAATCAATACGTGTTGGGGTATGATCTGCACTCGGGTCTTCATGACTCCAATTCCAGTATTCTATCCACTAAGATGGGGCAGCTAGGTGGCACAGTGGATAGATCACTGGCCCTGGAGTCAGGAGGACCTGAGTTCAAATTCAGCCTCAGACACTTACTAGACCCTAGGCAAGTCACTTAACCCTGTTTGCCTCAGTTTCCACATCTATTAAACGAGCTGGAGAAGGAAACGGAGAACCACTCCAATATCTTTTCCAAGAAAACCCCAAATGGGGTCACAAAGAGCTGAACATGAAACAACTTAACAACAATAAATCCAGTAAGATATCATGCATTCTACAGAAGGATAGATCCCCCTCAATATACACATACCCAACCCCATTTCCCTTTGTATGAATGTGTTTACTGCTTCTCTGACCACTCAGGGCTAGAGAGTTAACTGCTTTCAGGACTGGTTTGGTGGGGAAGAAGGCCTTACCTTGGGAATTTTTGGCCCAAGCAATAGATAACCTCCGGCCATGCAGTCCTCTGTCCTTCAATGTTAATACCATACTATCAAAGTGGAAACACACATCCTTCCTTTCTGTTAACAATCAGTAAACTACAAAAGTGGAAAGTGGTGGTATTATGAATTGTGATCATGCCATCAGGCAGTTTGCTAAACTATTTTCAGAGAATGTGCTAATGTGTTTTAATTAGGGGCCAAGAGGAGGTGTTTGAGTTTTTGTTTAGAACTGTCAGCTTTGCCTTAAACATTGATCCAGTTAATATGTTGCTTTTTTTGCTGACCTGCTTTTTTTCTTCTTTCTTAATCTTTGTTAGTAGGAATGACTTAGTGGGGAAAGGAGAAGAGAGAAAAAACGATTCAGGAAGGCAGGCGATACAAAAATGAAAAGTATTGATGGAATAAAATAAATTTTAAGAGAAAATCAAAATGCATCCATTTTCTAAAAATTCAGTAAGAATTCATTTGAATAAACATTTATGAAATATCAGCTGGGTGCAAATGAAAAGTAGCAGTATGCTATGTATGCTACTATGCTCAGGGCTAGGAGAGATACAAAATGTAGGCCAAACTCAGTCTGCCCTCAGAGAGCTCACAGGCAAGCAGGGAGATGAGACACAAATTTGTGTTCCCTCCTTACTCCTTGTCTCTTTGGCTTCCTACAAGGCTCAGCTCAAATCTTTAGTAAGCCAAGGATCTCAAGAGAAATAATGAAAAAAAAGTAGGAATGAAGGGGGCCAAGCAGTATCAGATTTCAATCTTTAGTACAAAATACTAATCCTCAAAACTATTAAGTACTGGTTAAAAATAGCAAAGATTTTAGTTTGCTTGTTTTGAGGTTGGGTTTTCCTATATTACCTAGTGCAGTGGCCTCTTATGGGTCTGAACCCAATATTGGGCTCTGTTTTTCTGACTTGTGTTGGTTCAATCCTCATTAAGTATCCTGGTGCCTTTCCACTCCAGAGGGCTCACTATATTATATCTGGATTTAGTGTGGACAACCAAACAGCTTTAGCCATAATGTAGCTTAGAACTCCCAAGTTCAGATTTATCTTCCTCAAAAGCAGGCACTACAGATATGTGTGCTCATGCTTAGCAGAAATCGACAGAACGAAATAGGTTAAAAAATACTCAGGAGCACTCTGGCATAGCATAGTGTTTGATAAACCCAAGGATGCCAATTATTGAAGTGCGGACTCTGTATTCAACAAAAAACTGCCAGGAAAATTGGAAAGCAGTCTAGCAGAAACTAGGTTTAGACCAACATCTCATACCATATACCACATTAAACTCTAAATGGTTATATGTATGAAGTATAAAAGGACATATCATTTAAAAATTAGAGAAGGGAAGAAAATACCTTTCTCAACTATAGTGGGGAGAGGGGATTCATAACTTAACAAGGGATAAAGTTTATGAAAATATAATGGACAATTTTGAATACATAAAATTGAAAAGCTTTTATACAAGCAAAATCAATGCAGCTTAGGAATTATAATGGAAACAGTTAAATGGAAAAACATTTTGCGGTAAATCTCTCTGATAAAAGTCTGGTATTTAAGATATTAAGGGAACTGATATAAACATAAAAAGTCATTTCCCAATAGATAGGTGGTCAAAGGATATGAACAGGAAATTTTCACATGAAGACATGTAAGCTATCAATAACCACATGAAAAAAATTCTTCAAGTCACTAATAACTGAGATTCTGATACCTACTCACAAAATTAACAAAGATGACAAAAAATGAACATTGCAATTGTTGAAGAAAAGAAGAAAGGAAAGAGTAATAAAACATTAAAAACTGAATAAAAAACAAAAACAGACCAAAAAACAAGAAAAATAAAGATAGTTTTTAAAAATATGCTTCTATCTACTTTCAGACCCTACCATCTCCTTCTCTGGAAATGGAGAGCATTTTTCATCATAAGTCTTTGGGATTGTCTTAGAGATCATTGTATTGCTGAGAATAGCTTAGGTCATCCATAGTTGATCATTGTACAATATTGCTGTTACTGGGCACAATGTTCTCCTGGTTCTGCTCACTTCACTTTGTATCAGTTCATAAGTTTTCCCAGGTTTTTTCTGAAACCATCCTGTTTGTCATTTTTTATAGCACCATGGCATTCCATTTCGTGAAGTTTTATAAAATAAGCATGTGTACGAGTACTCCAGACAACAAGAAGAATATGAGCATAGCGGTGAGGAAGCTCAGGATATGGTCCAGGGATAGAACAAGTTTGAATGGAGCGTGAAGAAGGGATACGGGATATGGGGTAAAGAGAGAAAAGTACAGGTTGGCACCAGACTGTGGAGGTCCTTGGATGCCATATAAAGGAGTCTGACGTTGGTTCAGTAGGTGATAGGAAGCAGGAAAGATAAGAAGCTCCCTCATGCACAGAACATTACAGACATCCTGCCTAACATCCTTCACTAGTTCTAGAAGACATCATTAGATAAAGCATGTTACCCAGGGCAGATGCATACAAAGGTTGGATGTTACCAATTGGTCAGACTCTATGGTTGGGTTGGGTTTTTACTGGGAAATGAAGCTAATCAGCAGTTAAAATTTATAGATGGCTTTAAGAACTCTCTACATATATTATCTCATCTGGCCTCACTGCAACCCTGAGAACTAAGTACTATTATACTCATCTTCATTTTACAGGTGAGGAAACTGAAGCATGGGGAGGGTAAGAGACTTGACCATAGTTACACATATAGTAAGCAGACAAGGCAGGATTTGAACTCAAATATTCCTAACCCCAAGTTCTGTACCCTAACCACTGTACCACATTGCCTCCATAGGAGGGGTAGGTCTCCTTGCCCATGCACCTGGGCCTGAGCAAAAAAACATTAAAAAATAGGTGTGCAACTACAGGAATAAAGAAACATCATGCAAAAGTGATGCAATCATTCTCATCAAACAGCTTTACTTAATTGAAGCCTGGGAAAGATTGCTCATCCATTCACCTATCCTTGGGCTCTGAGATATTGGTCTGTCTACAGTGCTGATGACACTAGCATCCCCAGCCTAGGAAATTCACCTGAGGGTTTTTCATTATCCAGACTTCACCTTTTCTGGCTGTGGGGTCATCTCCTTCAAGGGAAGATGGACTACTCTTTCACATATACCAATGTCAAGAAATAGTGACTGTTCTCTGCTCTGGGTTCCTTCTCTAAATCGACTTGTTCCAATCTTGATCAGATTCCAGCTCTTTCCTGCTCCTTCCTTGATCTCCTGACCCATCTGTGCAGATGTTCCAACCAGGATGTTCTTCTACCTAAACCTATCTCCTCAAAAAAGCTTCAGTGACTGGGTCCCAATTAACTAATAACAATGTACTGTTAATGTACAGGAAATAATCTTGGATCTAAAATCAGAGAACCTGGGTTTGAATCACTCCTCCATCTACTCCGCCTTACACAAGTCATCTGAAATCTCTTGGCTTCTGTTTCCTCATTTGCAAATTAAGAGAAATGCAAAGGGGTTAACAAAAAGAGAAAAATCTCAGATGTACCCCTCCCACACAAAAAACTGAAAACAAAGCCAAAGCCACTGACTGGTGAATAGTTGAACAAATAGTGACATATGATTGTAATAGAATGCAATTGTGCCATAAGAAACAACAAATATGAAGAATGTCAGAGAAACATGAGAAGACTTTTATGAAGTGATACAGAGTGAAGTAAGCAGAATCAGAAAAGACCATAAAATTATCTTAACAATGTAAATGATGCCAGACTGTAGTACCAAGCCATGAGGAAGAGTCGAGGCCAAGAGCCTCCCTTCTATCTTTGGGGAGGCGGGAGATTACAAAACATCTCACATGCTGTCCATGTGACCATTGTGACAGCTGTTTCTGTTTAACCATTTCTCCATTACAAAGAATGATCCATGGGATAAGGGAGGGAGGTATATTCAGGAATGATTGAGATACAAAAACAAAAGTAATCTATAAAACATTTAATAAAATAAGGGTATTGGTCTAAAAGCTCTCTAAGATCTCTTCCAGCAATAAATCCTAGGATTGTGGCTCATGAATCTGACTTCACAGTTCCACTATAAAAAATCCCACACGTGGTTTCCAGAATCAGGCTTTATCCTAATATTGCTTTTTGTTTCCCTGGCAGAGATGGGGTTCTGCAGGCCGTGATGAACCTGAAAGGACCAGGGGCCTCAGAATGGGACAAGAACCCCCTGACTATGGTAGTTGGGGCCAGACACCCCAACTCTAGCCAGAAGAGAAGGGGGGATGCTGATGAAGCATAAACTGACAGCACTTTCTACCTTTCTCTTCCTCCCTTCACCTCCCTGGGAGACTCTCAGCGGAGCACCAGGCATCCCTCCAGTACAGCCTGATCTCCAGGCAATGTTGAAGTTAGCTGCCCACTAACAGTTCACGTCACTCAGTTCATAAGGATTTTGCATGCTCTGGCAGGTTGGCTTTTTCGGTAGAGAATGGTGCCAGAAACATTACAACTCCCCAGAGGTGCCTCCGCAGGGACCAGGCCGAGCAATTTTGTGTAGATGTTTCCTCGTTACCTCACTGAGTGAGGAGTGGAGTTGTCGTTGCTCCCTTGGGAGGGAAGGGTTCCCAGGCTGGGGGGCAGGATGTTCTGTGGGTGCCACATTTAGGAAGAGCACTGATCAGCTGGTATCCATCTAGAGGGAGGCCACCAGGAACGTGAAAGGGTTCAAATCCACGACATACGAGGATCGGTTGTAGGAAGTTTAGCCCAGAGAACAGAAAACAGGATAGCTACTTTCAAATCTATCAAGAGAAAGACCTACTCTGCTTGGTCCAGGGGCAGAACACAGAACAATCAGGAAGAAATCACACAATGGCAGATTTTGACACAATAAGAGGAAACGTTCCTTGCAATGAGAGCTGTACATAAGTAAAATGAGCTACACATAAGATAAGCATTTAATATGACTGAATATGATTGAATGAACCTTTTTAGGAGGGAAATAAGTTCCCTGACCCTGAAGTCTGTCCCTAGAGAGGGATGATCACTTGGGGACTTTGTAGAGGGGTTTCCTGCTGAAGGAGTAGAATGACACAGCCTTTGCAGCCTTTCCAACCTTGAGAGGACCTGCCAGAGACTGTACTCCATTAGCACAACCTTCAAGAACACAGCATTACCTCCACACCACGACGAGGCACCAGAGTAGGCCATCAGTGGGGTGAGGTCCACTAGTATGACTTTCATACTATTTCATACTACTTCAAAAACCCATTCTGAAAAGGCCTATGGTGATTCAACTGCAAACATGACATTATCTGCAATTGGGAGAAACAGCGACTCCTTTAAAAAAAAAAGTGTGAAGTGCAAAACAGCCCTCAATTAGGAGTTAGGGAACTTGGATTTTTGTTCCTGTCTTGACACTAATTTGCCAAATAACCTTGGGGAGGTCACTTTCCACCTCTAGGTCATAGTCTCCTCCTCCATAAAATGAAGGGGATGGAGCATATGATCTCTCAGGCCCCTTCTGGCTCCCACATTCTATGCTCCGTGTAAGGCCATGCTTCCAGTAATTACCATCAAACACCCCCCCGCACCCCAAAGGCAATTGCCTTTGTTACTTGTTAACTGAATCAATCAGTACTAGGCATGGACAAAAGATTGCACACCACCTTGAATCAATGAGAGACATTTCAATTAGGTGTGCCAGTAAGTCTCAACTGGGTGAAGGAGTTGGTCCAAGGAATTTGCATAAAACAAGGAGCTATCTCAGCACCAGAAGATATTTTAAAGGTCTGGCAGTGAAGAAAAGGAAGCAAGAACATCCTCAGGAGCTGAGATAGAATCAGCAATATAGGGGCAACACCAAAAAGAGAAGGTAGGGCTGAAGAGAGAATGAAAACTCAAATTGAATGACATCAGCCTTACAGGCACCTCGGAGCAGAAGGTTCCAGATGATGCCATCATTTGTACCCAGTTCCTCCAGAACTCCAGGAAGTTCCAGGAAAAGTCTAATCTTGCTTCAATTTCCCCTCCAGGTGACTGTCTATGAAGAGACACTCCAATGCACATATTTTGCTCACTTTTTTGCCCAAACATTTCGAATAATCTGAATTTTTCCTAAACCACAAAGAGGGTAAGGGTTAACAAGAGATAAACACAAATGTAAACTAAGACAGTGAGCTAAACTTCCATAGAAATGTTAGGAATTTTCCTAACTGGGGGTTTGGGGATTGTGATTATATTTCAAATTTTTCATTTAATATAATACATTCCCCAAAGCAGAAGAGAAGGGACCCTGAGGGGCAATTATATTGCCTGAAGCCTTAAAATGAGCTAATTATTGTAACAACTTGTTACATATGTTATAAGGCCTATTCCAGGTGTGACATTATACTCCTCAACCAAGGAAGCCCATTAGAAAAGATCTAGGAAGCAGGTGTGGCTTCTGTACTCCCAGCTTCTGGAAGGACTGAGGCTGGTTGATCACTTGAGTCTGGGAGTTCTGAACTGCAGAGGTCTAAGCCTCTATATTGAGCATCCACTCTAAGTTTGGAACCCCTCAGGAGCAGTGAACCACCGGGCTGAACCAGCCCATAAATGGCTCATACACTTCCAGCTTAAGTGAGACAGAGAGAGCCAGTCTTGGGGAGGCGAAGGGACTCATAGATGTGCAAGCTTTGAAACTTGGTTTTAATAAAAAGCCAGAAAGACAGGGAAAGGTAGAAAAGCCAGTATCCGTTTGGACAAGGAGCTGTCCTCCCTGCTTCTCTAGAGTCCAGCCTACCTAACAAGAATATCCATCTATGTATGGTAAGAGATGCAAACAGACACTACTCCCAAGTTCACCAATTTGGTGACATCTTTAGTCTTGCCTTTCTGGAAGGTTTCCTTTGAGGTTTTAAGGAGAGAAAAACCAGAAGAGAGAAACTTATTCTCCATTTTGGTCCCAAAACATGGGAGAGTAAAATCGAGCATCTTCTGGGTACCTGCCACTCTTCTGCCCAACTTCTTTCACGGCTATGAGAGTAAGAAGCTAAATTAAGGGCAATACATCTCCCTGGTCAAGAGCTGATGGGACAGGGGGGTGAGACCGCAGAGCAGTTGAAGGGAGCTGGTCACCCCTCCCCACCCCTTGCCTGTTAGAGGGGTAATAGCTCAAAACTCCTTTCTTCCTGGACCTTCCTCACCATGAGATTGGGTAAGGAAGAAGTCAATTCTATTCCTCATCACAGGCAGTTATTTCCATACAAATGGCTTGTTCCAAATTTGTTTAATAAAAATGTATATGTAGAGCCTATATCGGATTGCATGCCATCTTGGGGAAGGAGTGGGGAGAGGGAGGAAAATATTTAAAACTTATGGAAGTGAACGTTGAAAAGTGAAAATTAACTAATAAAAAATTTTAAAAACAAATGGCTTGTTCCATTATTATCACATATAATTGTGTTCCCTCTCCTTGATGCAAAAAAAAAATGAAGCACTACCAAATTCTTGTCTAGAATGATAAATGAGGACAACATGCAGAATCAGGAAGAGATTTTGATGCTTAGAGAGCATGGAAGACACATGCCTACTTCAGCACAGAAGGTCAGAAATGGAGCAGTGTCCATAGGACATTGGGCCCAAATGAGAGTTCCAAAAGCAAGGGAAATGTACTGATATCACACCACTGGGTAAACACAGGTTCCCATAAACAGGAGAGCATAATAGAAAGAAATGTGTCCCTAGGCTCAACTGAGATAAACTCACCAGGCAAAAGCAAGCCAAGACAGGGCTTGGCCCCTGGGAGGAGAAGGGAAAGGAATGATGGGGTGCCCATCTCTTAAACTTGCTACTATGGAAACAAAACCCTACACACAAAAACCACCTGCCAAAACCTGTTACATCACACACACACACACACACACACACACACACACACACACACACACACACACACACACACTGAGGCCAATTTCTACCTACAGGCCACATCATATACATAATGAGGTTATATCCATTTCAGCAGAAATCATTCCCTGCCGGACTCAGGAAGTCTTCATTTGGAAAAGATTTCATGTATTGGATTTTAACCAACCCACATCTCAGCACCCTGCAAATTTAACCTCCCTAAGCAACCTTCTAATGAAGGTTCTGGCAACATTTTTGAAACCTTCAGACTTGGAAAGGAACATGGGAAGTCCTTCCCCCAGGCTCTAGGCAGGACCTCACCTAGTAGTATCATAGAGACTTGAGGGGGAGACATGATCCCTACTCACCAAAAATCCCATCAGAGGAAGGAAACACAGTCTGACCTTCTGGAATCTCTCAGTCTGAGGAAACAAGATTCCCTACCTATTCAGACAACATGTAGTCTGAGAGAGGAAACCTCTCTCTCTCTCTCTCTCTCTCTCTCTCTCTCTCTCTCTCTCTCTCTCTCTCTCTCTCTCACATACACACACACACACACACACACACACACACACACACACACACACACACATTCATACTGTGTAACAAAGTGACGATCAGCTTGTGTAACAAAAGGGACCCATTAAGCAGGGGCAGCCTGGAATTGCTGGTAAGACCATTAGCTTCCTCCAGGAGTGAGTTGACTGTACAGCTGCAAATTCCTTTTGTGTGTGTGTGTGTGTGTGTGTGTGTGTGTGTGTGTGTGTGTTTTCCTGGAGGGGGAAGGGCAGGGCATTTGGGGTTAAGTGATTTGCCCAAGGTCACACGGCTAGTAAGTGTGTCAAGTGTCTGAGGCTGGATTTGAATCAGGTCCTCCTGACTCCAGGGCCTGTACTCTACTCACTGGGCCACCTAGCTGCCCCAACCGTTGCACATTCCTAACAGTGGCCTAAACCCATTCCTAGGTCTCACTAAGACTTGAACATTTCATCTCTTGGAAAACCATTAGACTTATCAGGCTTATTAATAAGGCTGAGACCTAGCCCTAAGAAAGTGTCTTAAAGTTTACAAAGCACTTTACATATGTTGCCTCATTTGATCATCACCACAAACAACCCTGGGCTTATTTTGGCTATTTTACAGATGAGGAAACAAGCTGAGAGAGGGTGATCTGCCCAAGGTCATACCTCTGGTAAGTATCTAAACCATGATTTGAACTCAGTTTCTCCTAACTCCAAGTCCAGCATTCTGTCCACTGTACCATCAGATACCCCACTTTCCCTCCCAGACCCCTGGCATCAGGGGGCTGGGTCTAACCAGGGGTGGGGAACCTGTGGCCTTGATTGGATTCAGTCAAAGGGCCACACTTGAGAACCTAGAGGGCCACATGTGGCCTCAAGAACACAGGTACGCCACCCCTGCCTAAACATTTTCAAAGCAGGCTGAGAACTATATCAAAATACTCAGGGAAGGGAAATGAAATCAGGACTGAAGGAGAAATACCAACCAGAAACAAAAAGGGTACCCAGAATGAGCTTGAATGTCAGCTGGGCTCTCCGTGCCTTCCTCCACAACAGGGAGCAAACGAGGAATTCATGAGAGCCCCGTTAAAATTCGACACTGTTATCCTCCCTCTCCCCCCACTCTGTCCTTTTCCCTTGAACAAGCCGGGAGAGCAGAGTCAAAACCTCTGCCAGCTGGTGTGGGGTGTTTCACACTGTACAGTCAGTCACCCGGCCCCTTTGAAAGAGCTCAGCTCCTTGGAACAATTTTTCAAAGGCTGACAGTACTAAACTCCACAAACAGGAGGGAGGAGAACATGAACTGAGACAACATGAAGCCGTGGGGCTTGAAAGACACTGCAGAACTCCAATCTCCGAACCAGCCTGAGAGTCTGAGGACGCCCTAGCCCAAGCACTAAAACGGACCTCAAAGGAGACTTCAGGGCTATGACAAATCAATGGATCGTTGATCTGGGGAGTCCCAACACCAGTGGAGATTGCTACCCATCTGTGCGGGCCCGTCCTGTGCCACTTTTGTCTATGTACCTCAAAAAGTACTTGAGAATGTCAGTATTCATTCCATCCCAGCTAAGGAAATCCTCCCCTCACCTACACCGACATCAAAATAAATGAGAGAATCATAGACTCTCAGAGCTTGAGGGGCCCACAGAGGGCACCTAGTCCAACCTGCACCAGAACATGAATCCCTGAAACTAGATCTGTGACTAGTAGCCAGCTAGCCCATACTTAAAGACCTCCAGACACAAGGAGCTCACTACCTCCTAAAGGAGTTTGTCTTTATTCGAAGCTAAAATTTACCTCAAGACTATAATTGAAGACCTCCGGGGACAGGGAGCTCATTACCTCTTAAAGGAGTTTGTCTTTATTTCAAGCTAAAATTTACCTCTAGCCTATAATTGAAGATCTCTAGGGACAGGGAGCTCACTACCTCCTAAAGCAGGTTGTCTTTATTTCAAGCTAAAATTTGTCTCCCTGTATTTTCTGCCATGTGATCCTAGTTCTGCCTTCAAGAACAAAAGAATGTCTAATCCCTCTTCTGTAGGACAATCCTTCAAATAACTGAAAACAATGATTATGTCCCCTCTAAATCTTCCTTTATTCAGTCTTACTCTTTGTGGGGCTTTCTTGGCAAAGATACTGGAGTGGTTTGCCATCTCCTTCTCCAACTCATTTTACAGAGGAGGAAACTGCAGCAAACAGGGTTATGTGACTTGCCCAGGGTGACACAGCTAATAAGTATCTAAGGCAAGATTTGAACTCAGGTCCTCCTGACTCTAATTCGAACACTGTTTCTGCTCCTCCACCCAGCCGTTATAGGGAAAATGAAATTGTGAGTGCCGTAGCTACTATGCCCACCACTAGGTTGTAGTGGAAAGAACACCAGCTTTGCCAACACACATCTCGGATTGGAATCCCAGATCCTCTACTTACTACCTATGCGGCTCTACATCCTATGACCCTATAGGCCACTGGCCACCCACCTGGCCTTTGGCAAGGGACCAGAAACCCAAGCATCATGAACAAAGGCAGCAATCCATCAGGAGGATGGCCTGGGGTCAGGGGTTAACGTAGCCTAGCAGTATAACAACAGGGGCTAGCCAGGAGGCCACATGTCCTATTGGGTTTGTGGTGACAACCAAAGGGGGAGGGGAAGTCTGAGTTGTCACTAAAATTCACAAACCTATTACAACCAGAAGAGAGGAAGAGTGATTTCAGGGATAGATCAGCCACCTCCGGGTCCAGAAGACCTCCATTCAAGCCCTTCCTCTGACACATGTTAGCTGTGTGACCTAGGAGAGGTCACTTAAGCACTCCGTGCCCCCAGACTACTTTTTGTGACTGTAAGTTGCAGAGAAGGTACAGACCCCCATATAGAGGAATTTTCTTCCAAGGGATTTCCTTATACCAATGAAATTATAGGTCCAGCCCAAAAAATAAAACCACACACAAAAACCAAGACCCCAAAATAATCAGGGTCTTCCTCACTTCCCCCCCTCTCTCTTCCTGAAATGCAATAGCCACTCATGGGTCTGATTCCAATGCTGAGCTGTATGGAAAGAATTAACCTCCTCCCTTTTAACCTGGTCCAATTTGCCCCTCCTTAGGCATCCTGATGGCCCCTCCATTTCCCAAGGCTCCCCATGCTGGTGCCAGACTTAATGTGGACACCCAATCTCCTTAGCTCCTTTTGCAGCTGACAATTCCTAAATCCAAGTGATTCACCAGCCTCATCCTCCTGGTAACAGGGACTACAGACATTTGCCACCACACCCAGTCTCTGTATACTTTCTACCAAAGAAAACCAGTTCATATGCCACAGATTAAGACCAATTAAAGGACTCAGGTCCTAAAAAGTACTTCTCAGTTTTCTCTACTCCTCCAGAAATAAAAACCACCCTGCAGCTATGCAAAACTCCATGAGGAAGAAGAGTTTGAGTTGAAAAGGACCTACCTGAGAGATCTTTAGCTCTTGAGTTCATCAGTCTATTGTCTTCAGCTCTGTTGTACTATAAGATCAAATTTTAAACACTGACTGTACCTTGAAAATAATATCTGACTCCATTTCTTTCCTCTCTAAGAAGTCCCCAATACCATCAGCCCGGCTATACTAGAAAACCCTGCACTGATATAAGACCTAATACTTTACAAAATGCTAAAAAAATCTTCACCTTAGCTGAGCCTCAAAAAATGTCTTCTGGGAAAAGCAGGACAGAAACAATAAGACCATAGAATTAGCTCTAGAACATTCCTCAAAGCCTGTCTAGTACAGGTCCCTCGTTTCACAGAATCCCAGATAGATTAATAACTCACTCAAAGTCATAAGGATAATAAGCAGCAAAGCAAGGATTTGAAACCAGGTTTTTTTTTGAAAGGCTTTAAATATTTTATTCTTTTTCAATTACATATAAAAATAATTTTTAACATTTTAAAAAAATTTTTCAAGTTCCAGATTCTTTCCTTCCCTGCCTTTATCTCCTGCTCCTTTCCTGGACTGGCAAGCAATTTTATATAGATTATACTTGTGCAGTCATACAAAACATAGTTCCATATTAGTCATGTTGTGAAAGAAAACATAGATCAAAAAACCGCAAAAAAATAAAGTAAAAAATAGTATGCTTCAATCTACATGCAGATTCCATCAGCATTTTTCATCATAAGTCCTTCAGAATAGTCCTGGATCTTCGTATTGCTGAGAAGAGCTAAATCATTCACAGTTGATCATTGCACAATATTGCTGTTACTAGGTACAATGTTCTGGTTCTGCTCTCTTCACTTTGCATCAGTCCATGTAAGTCTTTCCAGGTCTATCCGAACTCATCCCCCTCATCATTTCTTACAGCATGATAGCATTCCATCACAATCACATACCACAATTTGTTCAGCCATTCCCCAATTGATGGGCATCCTCTAAATTTCTAATTCTTTGTCACCACAAAAAGAGCTGCTATAGCTATTTTGGCACATATATGTCCTTTTCCTTTTTAAAAAAAACTCTCTTTGGGATAAAGACTTCTTCTATAATATTAGCCAATCTGATAGGTGTGAGGTGGTACCTCAGAATTGTTTTAATTTGTTTTTCTCTAATCAACAGTGATTCAGAGCAGTTTTTCATGTGATTATAGATAGCTTTGATTTCTTCTTCTGAAAACTGTCTGTTCATATCCTTTGACCATTTAATAATTGGGGTATGATTCACATTCTTATAAATTTGACTGAGTTCCCTATATATTTGAGAAGCAAGGTCTTTATCAGAGAAACTTGCTGTAAATTTTCTCCCCAGTTTTCTGCTTTCCTTCGAATCATGGCTGCATTGGTTTTGTTTGTTGTAATAGCAATTTAGATTTGAAGATCTTTCCCACCCATTAATAGTCCATGTGACCTGCTTATGTCACAGGAAGCCTAAGTCACGTGTGGGGAGAGGAGCTTACTGACAAGAAAAGGAAGTTATGTCACAGGAAATGCAGAGAGAGAGAGAGAGATCAAGGATCAAGGGTGAGCTGTTATAGCTGCTAATGTCCGCCGTCACGATAGCTAGAGCTGAACAGGCTGACTTCGCTGTACCGTGAGTTTGTTTTTGGGAGGACCCCAGCAGGGGGTTGGAGAGGTTTTGGGATGGCGAGGCTCCAGGCTGTGATACTATGTATCGAATGCTTTACTGCTGTGATAGATTGGGTAGATGGCTTGTGGGATCTGGTTCTCTGGTGTCTTCCTTCTTCTACCTTCTGTGTGGAGAGTCTCCTATACTTTCTGATACAGAACCACGGAGGCATTTTGACAATTATCATCTACATCGTCATTTCTGCCTTACTGATACATTTGTGCAAGAACTTTTTAATGCAATGTAACCAAAATTATCCACTTATATCTTGCAATGCTATCTCTTGTTGGGTCATAAATTCTTCCCTTATCCCTTTAAACCATTCTTGTTGTTCAATTGTTTCTGCCATGTCTGACTCTTCCTGACCACATTCGGGGTTTTCTTGGCAAAGATACTGTGGTGATTTGTCATTTCCTGCTCCAGCTCATTTTACAGATGGGGAAACTGAGGTAAACTGGGTTAAGTAACTTGCCCCGGGTCACACAACTAGTAAGTGTCTGAGGCCAAATTTGAACTCAGGAAGTGGACTAAGTTTTGCTCTGTTGCATATTACCTATAGGACCTTAGACAAGTCACAGCCCCTTCTCTTCCTCTATCACCCCTTCCCTAGACTAGTGCAATAGCCTTCTCATTGGCCTCTTTTCCTCAAGTCTCTCCCCATTCCCATCCATCTGCCATTTAGCTGCCAAAGTGATTTTCCTACAGTGTAGGTCTGACCATATCACCCCCTCCTGAATATGTTGAGTTTGAGATGCCGATGGGACAACCAGATAGAGAGGTCTGCCAGGTAGCTGGAAATGAGGAACCAGAGCACAGAAAAGAGATGAAGGCTAGGAACATAGACATAGACGTGGAAGTCCTCTGCACAGACATGATCCTTGAACCCATGGGAGCTGAAAAGATGATGAAGAGAGAATGTGAAGAGAGAAGAGAAAGAGCCCAGAAGAGAACTCTAGGGTACACCCTTGGGAAGGGACAGAATGATGAACCACCAAGGACTACTTAGAAGGAACTGTCCCATAGGTAGGAGCAGAATGAGATAAGAGTGATGTCATGAAAATCCAGTAAGGAGAAAGTATCTAGAAGGAAGGGATGGCCAAAAATATCAAGCACTGCAGAGAGGCCAAGAAAAGATGAGTGCTAAGAAAAGGCCACTGGATTTAGCAACAAGGAGATTATTAATGATCTTGCAGGAAGTTGTTTCAATCAAGTATTTGGGACGAAAGCCAGACTGCAAGAGATGGGGGAGTGAGTAGGAGGTGAGGAAGTGGAGGTAAGTAGTACAGACAGCTATTTTCCTAGGGGGTTGGCTCTGAAAGAGAAAGGAGATATAATATAGATGATAGCTTGATGAAATGGTACAGCCAATTGCAGATTTTTTTCAGGATTAAAAAAATTAATATTCACAACTTGATAAACATTAAATGAATATTTCCACATACAAGGGAAAAAAGAAGCAAGGATTGTTTATGAAATCATGAACAACGCTATTATGTACAACTTAGGCTTTTATAAATGTATAATAAATTCAACACAGTTCCAAAGCTATCCTGTTTATTTGTATCTCCCTCCAAATTTCCCTCTGCTCTCCCAACCATTTTCAAACATTTCTTCAAAGCTCTTTCTTTTTTTTCTTGGCATCATCATCACTAGCTTCCACTTCTTCCTTTTCCCCAGTTATCCTCCTCATCTCCACCCCTCCCCAAATCCTTCTTTGTAGCAAATAAACGTAGTCCAAAAGAACAAATCCATACATTGGTTATGTCTTATTCTGCACCTTCTGACCTCTCTGTCAAGAGGTGGGAAACATGCTTCATCATCAGTTTTCTAGAATTGTGGTTGGTCATTATTATATTGATCAAAGTTCTTAATTCTCTCAAAGTTATCTGTCTTTATAATGTTGGAGTCCTGTAGAGACTATTTTTCTAGTTCAGCTTCAAGTGAAGGTTTTTTAAGGACAGAGAAAATCTGGGCATGTTTATAGGCAGCAGGAAAGGAGCCAGTGGATAAAAAGGTTGAAAATTAGGGAGAGATGGGAACGACTGAAGGAAAAACTTCCAGAGGAGGGAGAAGGGAATGGAACCAAAGGCACAACGAGAAGGGTGGGTCACCTTCTCCTCTTGAGGTTGTATCAGAGGAGGAGAGAATGGGGAAATATGTGGAGCTAACTTGGAAGGTGGGATTATGGAGGACGAGAGCTAGATGGATGACTTCCACTTTTTCAGGGATTCATAAGGCCAGGTCACCTGCTAAGAGGGACATAGGTGGCTTGGGGAGAAAAGAGAAGGCTTGGGACAGCTCAAATAGAGCTGACATGAGTGGGTATGAGGAATTAGGGAATGGCAGGAGCTAGGGAAGGGAACTTCTATGTAGGCAGCCTATGAGAGGAGATATAGAAGCAGTGGCTTGTCCTAAGTCAACAAAACAAGACACCAGCACCAGGCCCTGCTAGGTACATAGGTACATAGGGTTAGGTGCTCAGTGTGTGTTTGGTAATTGGTTCTTTACAGCAGCTCTCTGACTGCTGAGTCAGTGAATCACAGAACCTGAAGGTCCCCTGAGCCCAGCCCCAGCAGTCTGACCACTGCTGCCCAGGGGAAATACCACTGAAGACGACATTTATTCATACCTCTCCGGAGCCACCTCCTGAATCCAGATGCCCCAAGCCTTGTCTCAGACAGCTCCCATGTGCCTGTTGCTCATGCCCCCACCTCACCAGAGGCCCAGATACACAGCTACATCCATCAGCTTGACAGAGGTGGCTGGCTTCAAGGAGGGTGGAGCTCACACTCCACCACAAACAAGCACCAAGAGTGGCCTAGAGGACAGCAGAGAGATTGCGGCCTGCGAGGGAACAGGCCCAGCAAAGTCTGTCTGGGGAATACAACTGCCTATTTTTTTCCCAGGTGTTGACAGGTCTCCCCTGTTAATTAATCTACCTCAGTCTGGGAAGTGCCTAAGAAGGTGTGAGAAGATTAAATAGAAGCCAAAGGGGGAAAAGCAAACTCAAAGCGGGAAACGGTCCAAAAGTCATCGAACACTGGCTTGGAATGCACCTCTCTGTTCACATTTGAATACAGGTGTGTCTGCTGCTTCAGGAATCCACTTGAGAGAAGGTAATAAAGGAAGAACTGACTAAGCATCCGGAGGCAATGCTGTGAGGACTCCCCAGTCTGTCCTGACATCTAACTCCTCTCTGTTCCCTAGTCTAGTCTGGGGAACATTGTCTCTGAGGACCAGGCAGAGCACCAGCCTAAGCAGAGTCACCTTCTCTCATACATTTCTCTGGTTCAGAGGAGATAGAGAACCATCATATAGTTTCTTTGGGTGTCTATGGGCTACAAGGTAAAAATCATAAAAATATCTCACTTTGAGGGAGGAATGCTAGGGATTATTATTCCTGTTTCACACTGGAGGAAACCGAGGCCCATTAAAGGGAAGGCATCTGCTGAAGATTACACAGCTAGTAAGTAACCAGGCCTAGATTTGAACCCAGGTCCTCTGATGCTCAGGCCCACGCTCTTGCCACTAGTTAGGGGAACATGCTTCAACTTCAGGGATCCATGACTGGGTTAGTATGGGTTCTTCCTCTATCAAAGCAGATTGGAAGCACGTAATGACTTAGTAGATGATCCTTGAGATTTGCTACCATAGCTAAAAAGTTAATCACCCTGACCAGCCTGCCGATGAGCTTCTCCCACTCAGCTGGGCTGGCCTTCAGAAGAAAGCTACACCCTGGACCCATATTCAAAGCCTTTCCAGCTCCACTGGCTTAGCCTAAAGGAAGCCAGGACCACCTCCATACCAGCCAACATTCAGTAAGCTTTTATTAAGCATCTACTTGACACCAGGCTTTTTCTAGGCACTAGGAATGCAATGACAAAAAAAAAGTTGAATTCAAGTTCGGATTCAAGTCTTCCTAACTCTAAATTGAGTACCCTATATGCTATACCACGAACCTCATCTAGGCTGGATGTCACAGAGGCTTAGAGATATGTTTAAAATGAATTGATATGAATTAGATGAATTAAAATGAATAATAATACTAATAATTAAAAGCCAGTGAGTTGTGATAGAGAGATACCAGGAGACCCAGTTTCTAAACCTGGCTCTGCTACCAAATGCCATATAACCTTAGGCAACTCACTTCTCCTCTCTAGGCTGGTCTCCACATTCATAAAAGGGGCATAGTAATCCCTGCCCTACTTCTCTAATGGAGCTGTACATAGGGTTTGAGCAGTTCAGAGGCTCCTTGGGGTTGGAGAAAGGGGATGGAGGACTTGGGAGTCAAGACAGCTGGGGTCATCATCCTCATTCTGCCGCTTCATAGAAGTATGAACTTGGGCAAATGATTTCACTTCTCTGAGCCTCAGTTTCCCTGGGACAATTGGGTCAATAATAATGATGCTCCCCGATCCCAGAAATCTTTGTGAGCCAAGTCCTGTGACAACCAAAGCTGGGGTTCTTGTTATAAAGTGAAATAATACATCTAACAGCAGTTACGGAGCTCTTAAACAGCAGCTCAACAGAGGTTAAAATTGCTATTCAAATATATGTGGCCCAATTATTTTCTTTGACATTATAAAATTTTAGGGTCATGGGATTTAGAGCTAAGAGGAACTTTAGTGACCATGCGGTCTAACCCCTTTATTTTACAAAGGAGAAGATAGGACTCAAAGGGGAAATGACCAATTATTATCCAGAGGCTGATTCTTCAGGGGTTGTGTTACCTTCTCTGCCCTCCGACTTTGCGGAACCAAACCCCAGCCCAGACTCCCCAGGAGAGGGACAGAGCTCACACCTCAAATGTGTCGGCTAGAAGTCAGAACTAAAGGTGGAACGCAGCTGAGATTGGAGGTTTACCTGGGAATATCAAAACCCACAATCTTCCCCATCCTCACTGACCACAGATAACTGGGAATTATGGGCTCTACATAATTCAACGTTCTCTTCCGGAATGGGAGGGGAGGCTGAGAAAAGGATGAAGAAGATCTGGCAACTAAAAAATGCACATGGGTTACTGACTTCTTGGAACTGAATGTTGGGGAACTCTGGGATGTGGAAGAAGATGGTGGCCATCGGCACTGGGAATGGAGACATGGCCTGATGCTTCTGAGTGCCAAGTAATGCCAAGGTTGTGGGTAGCCAAGTTAACAAAGAAAAGGAACAAGGTTTCTCTGAGGCTCTTGGTTTATAGGATCACAGATTTGGACCTGGAAGAGACCTTACAGGTCAGTGAGCCCAACTCCCTCATTTTGTCAATCTGGAAACTGAGGCACTGAGTTGTAAAGTAATAGAATAAGCAGCAAAGCTGAAATTCAAGTTCAAGTCTTCTGACTCCAAATGCAGCACGCTATCCAGTGCATCAGAAAATATTCATTGTTGTATAAACCCTAGGCAAATAACTTAACCTCTCTGGGTCTTGGTTTCCTCACCTATAAAAAGAAGAATTAAACTCAATGAGCCCCGAGGTCACTTTCAGCTCTCTTTCTATGATCTTATGGTATTAAAATGTGCCTTCCAGCTGTGTCTGACATTCTATGATTCCAAGGTTCCTGTTAGATGAATGTCTGGTAATTCTGTGGACCTCTATAAGCTAGAGGGCATTGAAAAATGGGCCATCAGACTCTAGAAGGCTTAATATAGGAAGAAAGAAGAAGAATTAAGGAACACATAGCATTGACTTAATGAGCAATGAGGACCAGAGAAAGCTGGGACTGGGGAGCAGATGGAGTGCCCTTCCAGAAGCCCTTGATAAAAATGAAGAGAATCAAAGTGAAAACTCTCAAGCAGGAGAATCCATTTCCTGCAGATACCTGGCCAGGTGCTTGAGAGCCCGATTGGATTGCAGGACACCCTTTCAAAAGCAGCGGCAGCTAATCTTCTCAAAGCAGCAAAAAGTAGAACAAATTCTTTTCTTTCACGCCAATGCTAAAAGGGCAGCCAGCGCTGGCCCGGAACAGAGGTATCACGTTTCCGCTGGGCTCCCAACGCTCTTGTCTGGTCTTCCTTGAGGAGCGTGAAATCTCCCAACAATAGAAGCAGGAGATTTGCTGCGAGCTAAATGAAAATTGATCATTTACCCACTCCTGGCTGGTGTTCTAATCAATTCTGCACAGGTATTGACATATGGAGATGCCGCCCTCATCTCAGTGAGAAACATAGATCAGATTACGGCATTGAAAGGAAGCTACTGAAGAGATTGGTCCCTGAGCCAGGACTCCCTCTCCCCACCTCCCTTCCCCACCCCCGACACTCATCCTACCCGGCTCCTAATGCCTGCAGATCAAGACCTCCACAGGGAAGCAGCATTTGGCATTAGGACAAGGAGCCCATAAAACTGCCTCCTGGGGAAGATAAATGAGGAGGTGATGACTTTTGATTTTGATTAACTTTCTGGATGAGTAGGACAGCCGTGTCTACACCACAGCACATCATACAGAAAGCACTCAAACAACCATTCTTCACATGTACTCGGCTCTTTACAGTTGCCATGCAATTCATTATGTCATGTGATCCTCCCATCAGCCTAGGGAGGGAAGCAGGATAGAGATTATTATATTCGAAGCTGGTTTGAAGTACGATTCAGGTGCCACCTCCCACTGTACACCTTTTCTGACACTCCCAGACACCTGCACTCTCTCCCTCTTCAAATTCCTTTGAATTAATTTATAGATACTTTGGATTTATGTACTTGTGTGCTCTACATGTTGTAACACTGTCAGTAAGCTCCCTGAGGGCAAACATTGTTTCTTTTTCTTCATAACACAGAACCCAGCCCAGTCTAGTGTAGGCACTAGTTGCTTTTTGAACTGAATTATCCTCATTTGACAAGAGGAGGAAGGAGATAAAGAAGGGGAAGAGGCGGAGATGAAGGGAGATAGAGAGGGGGACACTGGCCTTTCCCTTCCAAGGAGGAAAATGACTTGTCAACGTTCAAACAACCAGAAATCAAACCTAGTCTCCCGGTTCCAAATTTGGGAAGCTCCACCATAAGGCACTTCCATGCAAGGGTTCCATAAATATGACCATAAATGTTTCAGAAAAATGGTCAGAAGAAGTGAATGGCAAGATGAATTGTGATTATTGAAGAAGGCTTCCCTGCAGAGTAGAACTTTCCCTGGACTTTCAAAGGTGTTCATGATACATGAGAAATGCAAGGTAAACCAGGTCATACAGGGGGTCTCAAGTGCCATTCATGGCAGTACCTCAATGTTCTCAAAATAGTGATACCTTGTGAAAGCCAAAGATTCAGGAGTTTACACATAACTGATGACTACGGCATTCAAATGATAACAAATAGCCCCAGAGGGAGAGAGTCTCATCCTGGCACTACTAGTAGCCCTGAAAAAGTAAAGACCCCTGGACCTGGCTCTGCCACTCACCCAAGGAACAATCTTAGGCAACCTCTTTGGCTTCAGTTCCCTCTTCTGTAAAATGAGGAATCAGGATTAAGTGGTCTTTCAGGTTGCCTCCATTTCTAAATTCTATAAGCCAACAACATCTCTTAAAATCTCAGACACAGGAGCAGTTATGGTGCTCAAAACAAATATTCTTATAATTATCAACTAACGTTTCCTAGAAGTAAGTCCATTTCAGATTATTAAGATAGTTGCTGAGCTAGAAAACACTTGAGTACAGGGGAAAGATTTCTGTAGTTGGAGTCAAAGAACCTGGCTACCTGTGTGACCTTGGATGAGGCATTTAACTTATCTGGGCCTCAGTTTCTTCATCTGTAAAATGAAGGATTGGACTTAGAGGTCCTCTAAGGTCTCTTCCAGCTCTATATCTCTCCTCTTATTCAACTTTCCAACTCTATATCTACAACCCTAACATGGTATTATGAGTTCCAGTGGGGAAGAGGTCATTACTGGGTGGAGGGATTAGTTCAGGCTGCTTGGAAAAGTTGATTTAACTGGAATCATTTGAAGGAAAAATAAATGTCAACAAATGGATGGGGTGGGGGCAGAATTCACTGTAGAATATGGAAAAGTATATAAAGTCACGTGTGCAGAAGAGCACAAGATGAAATCAAAGGACAAAGAATAGTCCTGTCTGGTAGGAGTAGAATATATGGAAGGGATAAAGGGATTAGAACTATGACTATATCTTATATAGGGAGTGTAGGGAACTCCCTGAGGAGGAAATTCTCTCTACCAATGCAGGTTGACACCCTCTCCACAACTTATAGTTTGAGAGAGAGTAGCCAAGAGTACTAAGAGTCTGTAACCTGCCCAGGGTCACCCAGGCAGTATACATCTGAGATGAGACTTGAACTCAGGGTCTCCCTGGCTCCAAGATCAGCTGTCTATTTACCTTGCTATTTCTGCTCTCTGGAGACTGGAAAGCTAAGTGGGAGAAAGATTGTGCATGGCCTTGAACACCAAGCTGATGTGCCTTGACTTTACATGGCATAAAATCAAGGTCCACTGCTGAGTATCAGAAAGAACAGGATGGACCAAAACCTCAGGAGCCAACCAGGAAAGCATCCAGCCAAAGTTGTGTTAAGTCTGTGGGATCCTGACAGAGAGAGCATCCTTAGTCAGTCTGGCAGCAGCCTCTTTGGTTTGGCCTGTCTACTCGAAGATTTTCCTTCCTAACAGAACAAAAAGCAGCCAAAGCCATTATTTCTCTGCCAACTTCCTCTACCTCCCTCCAGGCTCTTTCCTGAAATGTTAAAGGAAACTGCCCCCAGCCAAGCCAATGAACTCAGGCAGCCAGGACAGGGGTCTAGAGGAAATGATTCAAAGGTTGGTGTGGAAAGCAAATATTTTCATAAACAAGAAGAAATTGAAACTCCCTCAGGGTTCATACAACTTTCTTCCAGGCAGTATATAGCAATACCCTCATACTGGCTGAACTGCGAGAAGAGCTGGCTGCTGAGACCCAGGGGTGCTGCTGGTCCCAGTACTGCCACTGACTGACCCCATGACCATAAGAGCTTCATGGAAAAATATCTGGCATCTTAGAAATCATTAGGTCCAACTCTCTCATTCTATAGATGAAAAAGCAGACATCCAGAGAAGAAAATGGACTTAGCCAGTCACACCACTGTCTCTGAAGTTTCTTGGTGTTTAAAATTACAGGACTGGGCTGGATGCCTTCTAAGATATTTTCTTCACTTTATGAGGTAGGGTGGTGTAACAGAAAGAATGCTACACCTGCAGACAGGTGAATTGGAATCCTAACTTTGATCCTTCTTAACTGTGTCTGTGGGCAACTCACTCGACCTCTCCAAAGCCTCTGTTTCCTCATCTGTAAAATGGTGATAACAATGCTTGCATGGAAAGAATTGTGAGCACATTGGAAAACCTGAAGTGCTATAAAAATGAGAGTGGGGATGATGATCTAAGACTCCGGGCACATTAGGCAGCATGTGAAAAGCATTTAACATTCCCTGGACAAGTGAGGATGTCGATGGCCCCAGAAAGTTGGGAATCATTGACTAGTCCACAGAGGAAGGGACAACTGGAATTTAGTTCCCCCTCACTCCACGCTGCTTCTCCCCACCCCCCTCAGCACAGACACAATGAAACAACTGGGCATTCTAAGAGAAAAAGGAATATCAGTCAGCAGTGAGCAGGTGAAGGGTTTTTCCTCTCTTGTGGGGCGAGGTCAACACCAATCCAGAATATCAGAATGCCACAGGGATAACCCCCACTTGCTAGCAAAGATCACTCCTCAGTTGAAACATCCCTAGCAGCTGAAAGCCCCTCTCTCTCAGTAGCTCAAGTGTCTACTTAGCTTCTGCATTGGTGGGATACTTGGGAGCTGGGATGTAAGATACTTGGAGGGCAAGAAAGAATGAATGAAAGGAATCAATCCAGTCACAAGAGTTTTCTGAGCACCAGCTACATGCCCAGTCCTGTAGTTGGGGGAAGGGGGAGAAGAAGGGAGAGAGAGAGGCAAGCAGGGCTTTAACGATCTGATGGCTGACAGGTCTGAAAAACATTCACAACATTTCCTGAGTACTTCAGCACAGGTCCCTTCGCTTGCATCTGATGTAGGAGAGCAAGGATGGAAAGGGGCATTTATTAAGTTATTCTGGTCTGTTCAACTCTAGCTCTGCTTCTTATGGCCTGTGTGACATTTGGGAAAGTCTCTTGTCCACAGTCATCTCATCACAGAAGAAGAATGGTAGACCAAATGATCAGTAAGATCCCTTCTAGATCCAAATCCTTTGATCCTAAAACAGGGAGCTCCTAGTCTTGGGGTTGGGGGTGGAGGGAGAGAAGCCATAGCCTTAGATAACCATATAGGAGTGCCTATGCTGCCGGCCAAATGAAAGGTTTGGACAGTGAATGATCTGGGAGCTGGGAGATCACAGAAAAGAGGTGTGCCTGTGGGAAAGAGAAGACTTTCTGGAGGAGGTGATGTCTGAGTTGTCTGAAAGACTTCATTAGGTGTAGGCGGAGAAAGCACATCCCAGGCAGGGAAAACAGAATGAGCAGAGGTGAGAAAACAGGCAGCCTGATTTAGAGGAAAGACTGCTGGATTTTAGAGTCTGAGGAACTGCATTCAAATCTAATCCTATGGTTATCCAATTTTACTGTGTGACTGGGAGCAAAATCCTTCTTTCTAATGCTCATGGTCCCCATCAAAAAAAATGGAGGAGTCAGACTAGAAAACCTCCAAGAACTCAGTTTGAAATCCTGTGATACAGGGTTCAGTGGAGCATGCTTGGCCACTGCCAAAAGTTCTTGGAGGAAAGTAGTGACTTTGCTCATACCTTCACCCAGAACCCATTCTAACTCACCCTCACTTCCTTTTAATGAAGTCCTCTCTTCCTTCAAGACCCAGTTCAGTCAATACGTCCTACATCCTTCCTGACCCGTGCTTCCCCTCCCCACTTAACTGAAAGTAATTTCTCCCGTTTCTAATTTGTCACATGACTTTTCCTGGATTTGTTCTTCCCCCTTTCTCACTCTCCTCTGTATCAAAATATTTGTATACCTGTCTTTCCCCGGCCCCATCAGATTTTAAGCTCCTTGAGAACAGGATTGTATGGATCCTAACATGCCCAGGGCCAGCATGGGACCTTAACCATAGTAAGTGCCTAATGTTTATTTAAATTGAATTCAAAAATTCCATATTCTTAGGATACACTTTTCCCCAGCTCTAAGCATAAACTTTCCTAGAGAAGATTCATGTTTCACTTAGTTATCATCACAGTCACTGCATCCTGCCCGTCTAATCATTCAACAAGCATTTATGAAGTGCTTCCTATATGCCACACACATCGCTAAGCACCCGAGGATAAATACAAAAAAGGGCAAAAACGGTACCTGCCCTCAAGGAGCTCACATTTCCAAGTGAGTGCAATTAATTAGATACAAATAAGATGTATACAGAGTAGATAGATGGTGATCTGAGAAGGGAAGCCAAGAGCAGCTGAAGGGACCAGGAAAAGCCTCTTAAAGAAAGTAGAAGCTGAGATGTTTCTTGAAAGAAGTAAAGGATGCCACTAGCATCTCTCACTGCTCTACCCCTTCTCCAAGAGAAAAGACCAAGAGAGTCAAAATCTCCAAGGCTCTTGGTTTAACCTCCCTCCCCAAGGAGAGGAGGACCAAAAATCAATACTTCCCACTTCAGGGAGGGGGTATGAAAGGAGGGATGGATTTTAAATCCCACTACAAGGTTGCTTTGAGCACAGATGTTCCCATACCATCTTTTACCACTGGGGTGGGCTTGAATGTTGCCATCCAAAGGAGGCAACAGGAAACTTGGCACATATGACAAGGTGGGCAGTTGATGGAGGTAGGAAGCTGAAAAACAGTGTGCAGATGTAAGAAAAAGGTTGTCTTTGTGACCCTTTGGGATAACCATTGGAGGCTGTTATCCTCATTTAAAGGTGAAACACCATCTGTACCCATTATGTATCCTCATTTTCACTTAAGGAAGAGATAATGTTCTCTCCACCTGGGTGGAATGCTATATTCCTCTTCCAATCAGGAGACTTCTTGATTCTTGGATTATAGCATGAACCATCAAATTACATCTACAATTCCCAGATGGCTAGATGGGAAATGTATCGGGATTCATCATTAAAATGAGGATAATATTCCTTGAACTACATGGTCATTGGGAAGATTAATGAGATAAGAATACAGAATTTTAGAGCTGGAGGAAAACAGATACTATCCAAACAGACATCTCCTGTAGAGGAGGAAACTGAGTTCACCCAGGTTAAACGACTTACTTGCTCGAAGTTACGCAGCTGGAAAGCAGAGTCTGCTTCCTAATAATCTTCTAGATTTCAAACCCAGGGTTCTTTTCCAGCACACCTTGTTCTACCTTCCATGTGCCAAATAAATGTGAATTGGTAATACTGGTATTTATTACTTTAAGTTAAGATCTCCATTTTTTTAAAAATCACATTTTATCCAGAATAGTGACTATTAGGAGTCAGAATGGGCTGGTGAATTGGAAAAAGCACTGGATTTGAGGTCAAAAGACCTGGGTTCAAATCCCAGTTCTCCTATTTACTACTTATGTGACCATGGGCAAGTTTCTTCCCACTCTGGGCCTCAGTTGTAATGAGTAAGTTAAGATGGCCCCTCCACATCCATGTCCTGTGTCCTGATACTCTATTATTTATCACCGCCGTTCTTGTCTTTCACTAATGCTTAATCTAAAGCACTGAAAGTCATCCCATTCATTCTTGTTTTTTGAAGCAGGAATAGGAGTTGGTAGATAACTCATGAGGTTTTGCAGGGCTTTTTTTTTTTTTTTGCTCTTGTTCCAGGAAGAAGCTCACAGATTTAAAAAAAAAAATAAAGAAGAACCACCCAATGAGATGGCTTTCATCTTATTTCCTCATAAGACCAAGGGGGAATTCCTTCTCAATATGCTGAGATAAGATAGAAAATACAGGCCCTCCCTACAGAGTGACTGACCATTACACTCCCCTGGTAAAATACAAGAACTACAAAATGACTCTGGCAACTAGGGGACAAAGCAGATGGAGTGCCGGCCTGAAGCCACTTAGGCAGGAGTCAAAGCCAGCCTCAGATACTTGCTACCTGTGTGGACCTGGGCAAGTCACTTAACCCTCAGTGTACCTACAGGTGAGTTTCCTCAACTGTAAAAGGGGGATAATAATAGCCCCTCTCTCCCAGTGTTGTAAAAAATCAAATAAGATTTTACCAGGAATACTTCACTGCAGCAGATTGTCTGTTGTCCCCCCTCAATTTCCTCCCCTTCCACCAAAGACCATAGTATTTAAAGCAGGAAGAGACCTTTGAAATCACCTATTTCAACCTCTTCATTTCATAGAGAAAGAAACTGAGGCATAGAGCTACTTGTAAAATTGCTCAGCATGGTACTTGGCAAAGAGTAAGTCCTTAATAAATGCTTGTTTCTTTCCTTTCTTCCTTCCTCTGGCTTTCTTCCAAATACATCTGACCACACGCTGAACCCAAATAGGACTTGCAGGAACTTTAGACAATGAGAGATGGGATAAGGTCATAGGGATGGAAACACCTTTAAGGAATGTTCATTGCAACAGCTCATTGGAATTACCATCATTGTTTCTCATTAGCTTCCCTCAAAAAAGCAGAGAACTTTCAGAAAACAGCTTCACACCCAGTTAGCCATGCCCATGCATGTCCAGAGGGAGAAGCCAGGGTTCAAGTTCTGGCTGTAACATCACCTCCCTCTCAGGAGGATCTTGGGCAAGTCTTTCATCTGTAAAGGTGGGGGGGAGGTACTGAGCTAGAGTCTCCTCTAAGGTCCTTCCTGGCTCTGACATATAAATTCTGTAAGTCTGTAGTTCCACACACAAAACTTTCCACATGGGTGACATTTCACCATGATCACATGCAGCAAACAAGATGAGAAAACCCAGCTTCAGAAACTGGCTAAGTTCTGGGTCCCTGTACCTGTCTCCGAGGGTTACCCTCATCCCTGGGTCAGCTACAAAACAGTCTCCTTTGTGGCTCAGAGAAAAAAAAATCTGATATCTCTACTCACTCCCTCTCAGAGTAACCAGAGACTCTAGAGGAGTGCTCTCTCTTTCATCAGTTGCTGAGTTTGCACGCCCTCCTCACTCCCCCCATGGGACCTGGGCTGGCCCAGTAGGTAGAGGAGCTGCTGAAAGATCTCTTGGCTATCACAGCCAATGACACCCATCGTCAAAGTATGGTAAGTTCAAAGGAGTTGTCTCCGCCTCCTGGGACTTAGAACAAGTGAAGGAGGTTATCTTGATGTTCAGATTAAGGTCTTCTCACTGCTGTGGAAAGAAACTGCCTTTATTTCATTAAGGAAAGGAAAAAAGGAATGATATGTAACAGGCTCACAAGAGGACGAGAAGATGACAGAGGATGCTTCACTTAGTGGCAGATCGTCTGTTATCTCACTTTAATCTCCTCCCCATCCACCAAAGACCACAGTTTTTAATGCAGAAAGAGACCTTTGAAATCACCTACTCCAACCTCTTCATTTCATAGAGAAAGAAACTGAGGCACAGAGCCATTAAGTGACTTGCCCATGGTAACAACGCTGGGATTTCAACCCAGGTCCCCTAACTCTTGAATACCTGGGAAAATTAAAGGGATGAAAGGCACATGCCCATACAGGCTTTGGTACTTATTATAACCTTGTCCTGTGGCATCAGCATTTGTCAATCAAGTTTCAGAGATGAATGCCTACTTTATCACCTCTAGGTATTTGACCCCACCCTTCCCTCCCCACCACTACCATCCCATGCTAGGAGGTAGCCCAGGCTCAGTTTGAATCTCTAACCCTTAAGAAAGGGGGTGGGGTGGAAACCTGGCCTGGATTGCACTTGGTGACAGATTTTCAATTAACTCTTTTCTTCACCTACTTTGAAATGCTGAGAGGGGGAACCAGGATAGATTTACCCATCCTGGTCATCTTCTCAGAGAAGGATGCCTGAGAGGCAGGATGGGGACCACACAGGAGGCCTTCACTGAAGGTCTCCTCACCTGACCGCCCCAGCACCAAGCCACATGCGTGTATTCCTCTCCAATTACTGCCCCCCTGGAAAGAATTCTCATGACATTCCCACTAGAGGCATAGATCCTGCAAAGAGACTGCAGAACTGAAGGATTATATGCTCTGGGCAAAGTCAACCTGTCACTGACCCAACAACAGAAATATTAGACTTTGCTGAACCACAATGTACAACATACACCAGATAGAGAGCTGGAAAGGGCCTTAGAGATCATTGAACCCAACTTTCCAGTAAGGGAAACTGAGTCACCCAGGTTGTAAGTAGGCAAAATCAGGCTTCAGACCCAAATGAGGCTTCAGACCCAAAGCTTATATTCTTTCTACTGTACAAATTGCCGTATCAGAAAAAAGTCATTATCCTTCATGTGATAAACCACTCTTCTGAAGAAGTGATAGAATTAGGCTAGCTTATCTTCTAACAACAGAAACAACCCGTTGCTGGGTCCAAACTCAAAGCTTTCCCAGCTTGGCAGAGCCTGCCAGCACTTGTGTTTCTACTAAACTACCCTTCAGTTATCTATGGTCACCTCTGGGCCACAGTAAGGTATCAGAGAAGGACTACACAGAAGGCCAGGAAATAACCCACATGGATATGAGATTATCGGATTTAGAGCTGGAAGGAATCTCAGAGGTAATTCATTACAACCTCCACATTTTTTACAGGTGAGGAAACTAAGGCCCAGAGAGCTTAAGTGACTTGGCTGAAGACACACAAGTAGTTAAGGTCAGAGCTAAAATTCCAACCCAAGTCTGTGGATTCCAAGTACATCATTCTTTTCAAGCTATTCTCTTCCCACTGACTGCCCCCCCTTCACACACACACACACACACACACACACACACACACACACACACACACACACACTAGCTATATTTAGATTCAATAGGAATTATGCTGACTTCCCAGGAACTTTTTCAATAAGTCTGAAGGTCAAGAGGGATTGGTTTCCTCTGGAGACCCCCAATCTCACAAGGCTTTGCAAACTTCCAGGGCAGCATTGTTTAGGAAAACAATGTCCCATACGAAGTCCAAACCCAAGGGTCCCAAGGTCTCTAGTTCAGCTTTTATCAGGCTTCTGGCCAGTCTTTTCCACTGATTTTGGGGAGGGCAGGGCTAAAACACAGCTGTGGGCTACCTGCCTCCTGTCTGAAGGTTTCCTCTCACCCCACCCCCACCCCTCCAGGTCCTGCCAAAAGCAGCAACAATTACAAACACAGAGAGAAAACTGAAAGTGAATACTTGGGTATACCAGCATAGCCATGTGTATGCTGGGACAGGGGAGATGGAATAAAAACTCATCAGATGCAGTTTGATAGAATGGAGACAGCATTTTACCAAGAATCAGTAGGGCTTAAATCCAAATCCTAGCTCCCCCTACAGGACACATGGAGTTTTCGAGCTGTGTGACATTGGGTAAATCACTTAACTTCTCTGGTCTTCAGTTTTGCCAAGTGTCGACTAAAGGGATTGGGCTAGTCTCTTCTAGCTCCAAATCTTACAAAAATCTATAAATCTCCCCCAAACTGTGTAAATCAGCACATTAAAAGATGGAGCCAATCACAAACCAGATAGTTTGGCCCATATTCCCCTCTCCTGAAGGCCAAACCTCTTCCATCCCCTTCTCCATCCTTCCCACGGGCGGTCCGGGTTAACCCTCATTCTCCGAAAGTCGTGTGGGAGAAGGTGCAGGGCAGCCCAAGCAGCAGAGCCTACTGCATGGTACCGGCTTCAGTGAAATGAGAAGGGCTCTTATCCGCATTCTTAGGCACACACACAAAACTCTTCCTCTCTGTGGAACGTCTGCGGCAGCCCGATTCCCCTCTCTCCCAACATGTATACACCTCCCCTTCCCCAAACGTGTGAAGCTAATGGGATTCGACCAGACCACTACCTTCCCAGGCTTTAGGAAGGGGCTCGGGGTTAGTTCAGAGTCGTTAGGTACACAGGAAAACTCAAGTCTCCGTAATGCGGCAGTGAATGACTTACCCCGAGGGGCGTACCCTGCCCACCGACCAATTTCCAGGCCTGTCTCTTCAGTTCGGCGAGTTTGGTCTGACAGTGGCGGCACCAGCCCCCTCTCCCGGACCGCTCAAAGTGGCCTGGTTCCAACCCGGTTCCAGCCCCAGCGCCGGCCCCCTCGGGCGGGGGGCGGTTGCCACATCGATCCTCGTCTGGGGGAGCAGCCGGCAGCCTTTTCCGAGGGGACAGCTCCAGGGACAGCGGCTCCCGGCACGGGCTTCCCTCGGCCACCTGCGGGGAGGCGGGGCAAAGTGAACTGTGAGACAGCGGGAGGGCAAACTGGGTACCCACACTCCAAATACCCAGCTCCCCCCAAACTGGCACCCACGCACATCCCAAGATCCTCCAAACTAAGTTCATCAGGCTGACGTACACACCTAGGAAACTATGCCCTGACACACTAGACCCCCAAACACACATTTAAATTCGCCCCGTTACTCACTCTCTCAGATACCCCAGAGCTGACTTGACAAGCCAATACAATCCCAAGCTATCAGAACAAGAAACACCCCTCAATTCTCAAACTACACCCCAAAGTCGAAATTGAGGAGATACTGTGTCAGACAAAAGAGACTGTATCCTGAGATGGCGCCCCAAAAGTCATGCTTCTCCTCCCTGTGACCCCTCTCCCAAGAAAACAGCGATCGCTCTTCCCTTCCCCATACGAAGTCTAAGGAGCCGGTAACTGAGGGGTTCCTGGCCCCGGCGGCTGCACTCTATCCCCGAAGAAGTGAGGTAAAAATTAAGGGGAAAGGAGCAGGCGCCGGGTACTCAGAACTACTGTTGCCAGGGCAGTGACCCCTCCTAGCCTAGCCTCCCGGACCAGCCACACTCACTTCACCCCATTCCCTAGAATATCTTCCCCCGCCTCCCCAAACTCGCAAGACCCAAGAGTCCAAGAGCAGCGCATACATTCGAAAAAGAAAGCGCTATGTCAGGGCAAACGCACACAGCGCAGAGCCCCTCGTTTCCCCAGCAGAAGGAGCGCTGTACTGGACGGAGTGGGGAGCGCTATGCAGAAGGCCAGGGCCCTACGCTGGGGGGCGAACGACACAGTCAGAGCCCCGACTCCCCTCTGCCCTTAAAGGCTCGCTACCGGGAGAAGTAATGCGGAGCATTGCTACAAGCACCCAGAAGCCCCCTGTCCTCGAAGTCAGGAGCGCTAAACTCAGGAGAGGCTAGCCCTCCAAGACCGGTAACCAACACACGCAAACACGCGGACTCGGTCAAAGCCCCCCCGTCCCCCGGAGAAGCGATATACCAGGGGCCCCGCTATGCCGGGGGGAGTGCCGCGGCTGCCCATGGCCCGGCTGCGGCCGCTGCAGCTGGGGCGCGCCTGGAAGCAGTAGCTGGGGGCCTGGCCCCGATCTAGGCTGGCTCTGCAGGCTCGGCGGCGACTACGTGATTCGGCTCCTTCCCGCCCCCATGGCCCGAGTCCGGAGTAGTCCAAAGTTTTGGGGGCGGCAAGTTTGGTGAGAGCTAACCCAGGAGGGCGGGAACCTAGCTGGGCTGGGGCGGGGTGGGGCGGGGCTTCCAGGGAGAAAGGGGCGGGGCCCGCCGAAGGTGGCTGGGGAGACTGGGCGGAGGACAGCCGCCAGGCCGAGAGAGTGGGCAGGGCCTGGCAGAGAAGGTGAGGGGAAGGGAAAGCATGTCTGTCACTCACTTTCTCGCTCCCCAAGCGCGGACTCTAAACCAGAAGAAAGGGGAGGGGTTGGGGAGGAGAGGGAATGAGGAGAAAGCTGAGCTGGGGGAGGGGTAGTTTTTTTTTCCTTTGGCATAGCATCTGGAGATGTGGAGGAGGAGAGGAAACAGTGGAGTGGAGGAGGGGGCAACTAGGCCGAAGCCCTATCCTCCACACTCTGTGCGTGTGTAACAGGGGAGAATTGTCCAGCTGGAAACCAGTTGGTTGAGAGTGGGGGAGCCCGACATTCTAGAGGGAGAGATATCAGGATGAAAGACTCCTCCAGCCCCTTCCCAGTACACTCATACCCAGCACCTTCAGTTTCCCCCATTCCTGTAACTGAAGGATCTCTCCTTTGCCCAACACGGCCCAGACTTGTGTCTCCTTGGAGTCACAGAACAGAGAAAGTCAAAGCTGGCAGGGGCTTCAGGCAGATGGAGAGAGTAAGGGTCTAAAAATGGGATGGTACTTGCCCCATGTCAGCAGTTAGTGGCCCAGTAAAGGATAAATAAAGCTCATGTCTTGACTTTCAGTAGGTCTCGGTCCCTCTCCACTGCCCCTCAGCTGCATCTTTGTGTGTGTGTTTCTATATATGCCTGTGCCTCTGTATACACTATCTGTTTCTATATATACTGTGTGTCTCTATATATACGGTATCTGTGTGTGTGTCTGTCGCTAAGCGATTAGCATGTGTCTGGTTGAATTCCACAAGCGTTTATTAAGCTATTTGAGCAGGTGAGAGAGGCAACTTCGCGTTGTTCTAGGAGGCGGGGACGTTGTGTCTAATAGTATATCTTTGTGAGGGTGTGTCTGATTATCCGTGTATCTTCGTTTTTGTACCTACCATTGTGTGCCAGTATCTATAGCTATAGCTAGTTGTGGCTGTTGGCTGGGTACATGTTGTAGGAAAGCAGCTGACATATGGTGACCTTACCTCCAAAATGAATTGCCTGTTGGCAACGGTTGCTTCCCGCCCCACTCCTCACAATGACCCAACTCTCTTCTCCCGACCTATGCGACTGCCCCTTATACTCCAACCCCTATCCCCACGCCCCCAGGCTCAGACACAAGCTCCTCGCAGTTCGGGGTCGCCCAGCAGGCTGAGGGAGGCAGTGGGAGCAGGGAGTTGGAGGAGGGGAGGACTCAGCCTCCTGCCCTGGGGAACTGTACCTGGCTAGGATAAACTCCATGCAGTGGAAGGGCCAAGTCTGCCTGGTCTGTTACGCCAGTGCCATCTACTGGCCATGGCTGGCTCCGCAACACTGAGAGGGGACTCGCTCAGACACGCGGACCGAGAGACACACCAAGCAAGAGACATAGAGGCAGAGGGAGGGGAGAGGATGAGAGAAAGGGAGTGGGAGGAAAATCAAACCCAGAAAAGATAGAATTATTAATCTCAGCCAAGAAAGATCAATAAAGGGGTAATGATAACGAAGAAACTCGAAAGAGAGGGAGAGATATCAGACAGAAGGGCCAATTTGTAAGCACAGAAGCCAGAGACAAGAGAGCTCGAAGAGACAAAGAGATGTGACACACTGCACAGGAACAGGCACATAATTTCAAGCACACACAGAAATTAAATCCACGCACACATGCATGCGCACACACTTTCCTTCCAGAAGCATGGGGGGGGGGGAGGAAAAAAGTAAATAGCCAGGGTTTTGTCCTTTGGGTTCATCTCCATCAGCCCAGGGACCGCTCAGGTCCAGCCTAAAGAGGCCAACCTCACCCTAGCCCTGTCCGGTCACACTCCCTCAGAAAGACCAAGGCAGGTCGGAGAGCTTGCCCGGAAAGACCCCACCCCCAACCCGGGCTGTGGCTGGGAAAACAGAAGGGATTGATTGACTTTGATCGTATTATCGAGGACTTATTCCTGCCCCAGATCCTGCCCAGTCCCAGGCATTTTCCTCTAGCAAGTGGGAAGTGGGTGGAAGGGAAGAGGAGAGCTGTTCCCTGATAATTTTGCAAACTCAACCCGGTCTACAACACGAGTTAAGTGCATTGATTGAAGGCCGCGTGCTACGTGCGGCCAGGCCGGACCAGGATGTGGGAGGGGCTGCGCCGTGGGGGAAGGGTTCGAGGTTCGAACCTTCTCGTTCCTACCCTAGCCCCAGGGTTTCCAGTGGACTTTCCTCACACTCACACTACAACCAGAGTCTCCTCCTCAAGCCGCTGGCACCAAGGAAGCAATGTCCCCCATCCCCATAGAGACCCCAAACAACGATGCAAAACAGGAATTTGACCCGTGCTAACTCGACTCTCTTTATTCCGCTCCACTCCACCTGATGCGCCCAGCAAACACACAGCTCTCCAGTGGCCCCGCCCCAGTTCTATTGCAACCTAGGGATAGCAACCCTAAGTGCTGCTTCTCTCCCAACCCCGAAGACCACCTCCTTCCCCCTCCCCCCCAAATTACCCCATCCCATTTCTTTCCTCCCCTTCCCACCAAGCACTGGCGGCGGCTGCCACGCGCCCCTCCCAGTGGTGTGGTCCCGGACATTCCTCACCTAGAACCCTATAACCGGGGTCGCGCTCGCGTGCGCGCCCACAAACACACAGGCACGTGTGCGTCCCTGGCCCCGCGGGGCAACGGCTAGGCCCCACCCCCAACTTCTCCCCACAAATGCAACACCTTACATGCATACATACATACACACGCGCGCACACACACATACACACACGCACGCGCGCACACGACTCCATAAACCATATCTCTTTGGGTCTTGGGGGTGGGGATTGAGATGGGGGAGGGGGACAAAGAGGAAATTCAAGTTTCCGGATTGGGAAAGAAAGGAGGCAACCCAACCTGCCCCCTCCTCTAATACTGGAATGTTTCCTCAACTGAAAAGCTGAGGCTAGGGTTGGACCCTAAGAGACATCTGAACCACCTCTGCCCCCCCCATTCCCAACCATCCCCCACCCCTCCCAGGCTCTGAATCCAATACGCTCCTGGCGAGGATTTTCCAGGACTAAAGGGGAGCTTGGAGTAGAGAGAGGGAGCAGTGAAAAGCAAATGCCTCAAGGGTCGAACCCCGGCCCCGAAATCCTCACCCAACCAGGGCTTGGAGATCAGGGAAAAGCCTCACTCCAGCTTAGGAACCCCACCCTGGCCGCGCCCTAGAAATGCTGGGGTTCCCCGTTAAGATCCTGGTACTGGGATCCCCGCCTCCTTTCTCCCTTTCCTCTCCCAACTCGTCTCAGGATAATAAGGGTAAGTTTGGTTGGGAGTTGGCTTGCCTCGGACACCCCCGGTCCCAGCGGTACCACAAGCCGAGAGTTAACACAACAGTGTCTTCAAAGTCTCGTTGGACGGCGCCTGGTGCTGAAATAGAGGAAGGTGTTGGCTTTGGGCGTGGGGGAGGGGAGGAAGCCGCCTCGACCAGAAGCTAGAGCAATACCACCCCCCACCTCCCCGCCCCTCTCTACCCTCCCTCTGCTAACAGCCTCCTGCTTCGCATCCCCGTCAGTTGTCCTCCCCTCGAGCTGGGAAGCTGCCTTCTGAGGGTGGGTACATCCCGGGCACCGACAACCCCGCTCCAAGTTTCCACTCGAGAGACAAGTATGGCGAAGTCAGCCCCGGTTCCTCTGCTTCGACCGTCTGCCCCACTCAGAGCCCCCACCCCCCACCCTGGGTCCTCAAAACGTCCAGAAGTAGGGGGTCGGGAAGGCTGGGGGAGGGGCTGGGGTTCACGCACTGCCCAGGCCCCCCTCACCTTTCCTCTCCTGCGCAGGAGATGACTTGTGAAGCCGAAGATAATCTCCGAGTCCAGGCAGAGAGCGCCCATCTCCAGCAGACTGGGCGCTTTCCTCTGGGCGCCCGGCGCAGGCTCGGCAGGTTTCGGCAAAGCCATCCTATTTGAGCTCGGGAGCTTGAGAGAACAAGTGGCTGGAGGCTGGCGGGCTGGAAATCGCCTGTCCGCGCCTCCGGGCTCCCTGTCACTGCCCCCTCATGCTTGCGGAGCTGCCTCCAAGCGCCCTCTGTGCGGTCTCCTCCTCTCCGCGCCTGGCTCCAGCCGGTGGAAGGCGCTCTGCAGGTCCCGCCCGCAGCTGCCGCCGCGTAGCTAGCAGTTCCACTCTCCCGCCCGCCCGCTCGCTCGCTGCCTTGCTCTTGCTCTCTCCGCACCGCTTGCCGCTGCTCGGGGCTCCCCGCGGCGTCCAGCCCGCTCTCCAGCGGCAGCGCCCCAGTCGCCGCTGGCCACTTGGTCACCGCCCCTCCTCCTCCTTTCCTCCACCTCCCCTCCTCTTCCTCCTGTCCCTTCTTCCTCCTCTTCCTCGTCCTTCCCCCTTCTTCCTCCTCTTGCTCTTCCTTCTCCCTTCTTCCTCCTTTTCCTTCTTCTTCCCCCTTCTTCCTCTTCCTTCCCTCTCTCCTTCCCTCTTTCTCCTCCTTCCCCCTTCTCCTCCTTCTTCCTTCTTCTCCTTCTTCCCCTTTCCCCTCCTCTCGCCTTCTCCTTCTTCCTTCCCCCTTCTCCTTTATCTTTCTTCTTCCTTCTTCCTTCCCCCTTCTCCTTCTCTTCCTTCCCTCTTCTCCTCCCCATGCACTAATTGTGCTTCCTCCGAGGTAGGCAGGGGGGCGTTTCCGATGGACTTTTTTGCGCCGAAGTCCGCGATGCCACGCTGGCGCGAGCGGCGAGCTGCGGAGGTGTTGCTGCCACCGCAGCCTCCTCCGTTTTCTGCTTGGGGGCGGGGGTCCGAAAAAATAGATAAAGGAGGCGAAATCAGAGTGAGGCACCCGAGGGGCGCCCGCTGCAGCTTCTACCCTGGGCGCACATCGCCAAGGCTTAGGGTTTTAGAGTTGGTGGGAGGGGAGGGAGAGGGTGCAGAAGGATGGGTAGGAGGGGCCAGGAGCTGTCCCCAGCCCCAGTTAACCTCTTCTGGAGGGTCCCACAGTGATCTTTCATCTCTGAAAGACCCGGGAAGACAGTAGGGACCCAGGACTTGCAGGACGCCTCATCACGTACTCTGCCCTAGAGGGAATAACCCGCAAAAGGCGGAGGAAGAAGTAGCTTTCTCCGGGCTTGGAACAGCATCACTCCTCTGCCTACCCCCTCCACTCCTGCCTCAACACTACCATCACCACCACCTTGGTTTCGAAGCTAACCGTTCAACCCCTGCCTAAAGGAGGAAGCAGGGCCGGACCCCTAGCGGAGCTTGGGAATAAGCAGAGATATCCGAGCGCGCAGTACTGCGCAACCTGCGCAAGCCCCTACATCCACCATCCTCGGCTGGTGAAGGGACCCCTCAGGGGTAGGGACCGAGTGCGATCCGCGACAGCCTAAGGCTAAACTAGGCTGGAAGGGTGGGGCGCGCAGACAACGCACAATCTGAGAGGGCAGAAGAGGGGCGCCACCTTGTTTTCCTCTTGGTCTCTAGGGTCATTGAAGCCAACTTCACGTCTCAGTGTTCCTTCGACCTTTCCCCTGAAGTTTTTCTACTGCAGAAACACACACACGCACGCAAGCACACAGATACACACCACTCCGTGAGTACAATGATAGCTGGTCACTGTGTTCAGTAAGCCTTGAATGGAAACCCCTAGGATTCCCGCCCCCACCAAGACCCCAAGGGCAACTCTTGTTGTCCCTGTCCCAGCCCCTACCCCTGGGCTTCCTTCTCTGTCAGTCTTCCTTGGCAGAGATCCATTCTTTTCGACTGACCCTGGTGTCACACAATTTCTGAGGTTGTTTGGGATGCGCCCCTCTATCATCGAGTATTAATTGGCGCTTACTATGCAGCAGGCACCATGCTAAGCACTGGGGAGACAAAATACAATGAACGAAACAGTGCCTACCAGCAGAGATTAGACTCAAAAGGAGGAGAAGAGAGAGACAGCAACAGAGAGAAGGAGGAGATGAAAGACTGAAAGAGGAGGAGAAAAAGAGAGAGGAGAAAGAGAATAAACATAATGAGAAAAATAGAAAGTAGTTAAATACAAGGTAGCTTGAGAGGTAGGCTACTAGCTGTTAGTGGGTGTCAGGAAAGTCTTCATATACAAGGTAGTGTTTGGATTATGTGAGGCAGAGGTGAGGACAGAGTACTTTCCAGGCATGAGGAGATGATGAGGGCAAAGGCAAGAGAATCAAAGATGGGGTGTAGTGTGTGACACAAAAACACAACATTGAAGTAGGCTGCCAGGACTCTACATCCAGGGGAGTCTTATTTGTAGAACTAGATGCCTTCTGGTGGCTAGAGATATCGTAGAACAGATTCCTGCTCAAATGGGGGCAGACCAGGTGTTTTCTGAAGTGCCTTCTACTGCTATCATTTGATGAAAACAAGAAAACAAAGAAAAACACATCTGCTCCATCTGATCCAAGCTCCCTGGGCACCATCCCACACACCTCACCCTATTGTAGCCTAAAGACAGCTAAGTATGAATCTCAGAAGTGCCCCTTTCTCTAGCCCCATCACCATTCTATCCATCAATTGAATTTTTCCTTTGTTTTGTTTCAGAGCACTGATTTCATCTGCATAAGAAATCTGCCAAAGCAGATTGGTAACTCTTCTGAAACTTATAGTCTAACAGAGGTGTTTGGCAGCACTTAAGAGGCTGTGACTTATTCTAAGTCACACAGCCAAGCTCTTTCAGAAGGCAGGGCTTCAACAAAAGAAAATCTACCCAAATACCAGGCTAGCTCCCCATCCCCTACGCCAAGCTTCCTCTCCATCAGTATTCAATGGATAAAAGTGTCCTAAGCATCTACTTGCTATGTGCAAAGCTTTGAGTTAGATCCCAAAGAAGGTACAAAGATCATGAATATATGGAAGCTTACCGTCACCTAGTGGGGATTGCAAATGTACACTCCGCTGCTTAGTGGCCTGTGACATTGGGCAAAACAGTTTTTCCTTTTTGGACTTCAATTTATCGATGTCCAATGAACTGGGTGATTTCTGAGGTCCCTTCTAACTCTGAGCTCCTATGGTCCCACGTGTAAGATTCCTTCCAGTTTTTTCATTCCCTAGTCTATAATAAAAAGTTTACAGTATGAAGTAGGACATGCTAAGGGCCAAAACGAGGAGGTGCCGTGAGGAGCCTGTACTGTGGGCCTTGGAGTAGTTTCCATCCTGAATCCCAAGCACTCCCTCCCCAGAGGCTTTCTTTGTCTCACTCTTCAATTGTCTATTGTAATCCACTGTTGGGATACGGGGCTCCTGAAGATACTCCTGAGCTAGACTTCAAACCAAAACTTTTCTTCCCTTAGTCTCAAAGTGAGAAAAATGTCTAAACAATCAGATACAGGAAAACACAGGAAAGAGTACTGAACTAGAGACTGAGAGAATCTTGGGTTCAAATTCTACTCTGACACTTATGAACTGCATAATTTTAGTCAAGTTAATTAACCTCAGTTTCCTTCTCAGTAAAATGGACATAATATCAGCATCAGACACTCCACAGGGTTATTTTGAGGATCATACAAGACAATGTATGTAATTTCGTTATTATTATTCAGTCATTTCAGTCTTATCTGACTCTTCGTGACCCCATTTAGGGTTTCTTGGCAAAGAGAGTGGAGTAATTTGTAATGTCCTTTTCCAGTTCATTTTACAGATGAGGAAACTGGAGCAAGCAGGGTTAGTGACTTGCCAAGGGTCAAACAGCTAGTAAGCATCTGAGGTCAAATTTGAACTCAAGACTTCAGGCCCAGCACTCTATCCACTGTGCCATCTACTTGCCCCATGTTGGTGTTGTTTTGTTTTAGTTTTTTAATTAGACCCAACTCTTTGTGACCCCACTGGGGTTTTCTTGGCAAGGATACTGGAGTTGTTTGCCATTTCATTCTCCAGCTCATTTTTTCAGAAGAGGAAACTGAGGCAAGCAAAATTAAGTGACTAATCCAGAGTCACACAGCTAATGTCTGAGACTAGATTTTTAACTCAGTCCTCCTGATTCCAAGGCCCATATTCTACCCACTTTGCCACCTAGCTGCCTTAATATAGGTAAAGTGTTTTCTTAAGCTTAAAACGTTGCATACGGTCCAGCTCTTGCTTCAGACCATAGGAGTCACTGCCAAGAGAGAAAAAAGATTTCCTTCTAGTACGTATCTTTACAAAAAGAACTGGTCCATATGATTGTCCATGGTCTTCAAGAGATTGTGGAGAATAGAAAAAGGTGTCACAGAACTAGAAGAGGGCAAATGTCTAATTTTCAAGGTGAAGAGTGGGGTCTGCAAGCTATTGGCCAGTGACTAGCTCTACTTTGTTTCCTTGAAAAATTCTAGCCCAGAGAGTCTTGTGCAAGCAATGGCAAGTAGGCCAGTGTATCTGAATTACCAAAAATGTGGACGGAATAAAGTATAAGAAAACTGGAAAGGTAGGTACAGGCCAGGTTGCGAAAGGCTTTCAAAGCCAGACAGAGATTTTTATACTTGATCCTGGAGGTAATAAGGAGCCACTGGAGTTTACTGAATAGGGGTGACATGATCAGACCAAGTACTTTAGGAAGATTGCTTTGACAACTGAGTGGAGGATAGACTGGAGTGGGGAAAGACTTAAGGCAGGGAGATGAAGTCTATTGCAATAGTCCATATGAACTCTTGGCTCTGTGCCAAGATGGAGGCTGTATGAGTGGCATGAAGGGGACACATGAGAGATATGGAGAAAGTAGAAACAAGACTTGACAGCATATTGGATATGCACAGTGAGTACAAGTGAGGAGTAGAGAATGACCCAGAGGTTATGAGCCTGGGTGACTGGGAAAATGAATCAATATATTGGCCATGTGTGACAATGTGTATCTCATATCTCTCTCCCTCTGAGAGGTGGGAGGCATGCTTCACTGTCTATGTGATCTTTATGAGAATGATATGCAAATGAATTGAAGGTATCCTTTTTAAAAATACAGGAAAGGAGGAAGCAGGCTTTTGCAAACAATTCTCTCGTCTAATTACACAATTGGCTAAAAGGTGTATAGAATAAGAGACCCTGCTGTGTTTATTTTTCGCTGATCTCCTTTCCTCTCTCCCCCACCAAAAAAAGTTACCATCCATAGGGAATGTTCTTTCCACTTGGATTTTGAAATGGGCATCCTCTATAACAGTTGTAACGCCTTTGGCAAGCATAGAAACGCCTTGCTTAATAATCAAAGGATGGTAGACAAAAATTTCCTCTATTGTTACATCTAAACATGCATGGAAGACACCTTGTTGGAAGAGAGCCTTTAAGGCAACATTTTGCCCTTTTGAATCAAATGCTTTTTGTAGTCCACAAACATTAAGCACAGTGGGATCTTGTATTCTCTACACCTTTCAGACACCTCTATGACTGTAAATGTCTGATGTAGAATGACTGTTCCCTTCCCAGACTGATGTATGCATGTAGATTATTTTGTAGAGATAGGAAACTGACATATGAGTTGGTAGTTACTTATGTTCTTTGTCACCTTTTTCATAATAATAAAGTTTGAGGGTTTTCCCCAAGCTTTGGATTTTCTCTCCTTTTTTAGATATCTTGAGAGCTGATTCCTCATAGCCCTCAAAATCACGTCACCTGCATTGGACCACTGGCATTTATGTGCCGTCCTATCCAGCTATTCTTCCCACCTTTATTTTCTTCAGCATCACTTCCACTTTCTTACGCACTACACCTGGCATTGTGATGCCAGAATCCAAATGTAGGCACTCCACTCTCATTGATGGTGAAAAGAGTTTAGTTTAAAAATCTGTAAAGATCTTTTCTGTTCCACATCTATTCATTATTTTCCATCCAGTTTCATGCCGTTTTCTGTTAACTTGTTTTTTGCTCCATGGCTCCTTATGGTTTTATAAGATGATACTACTCATAACCTTCCACTATCTTCTTCCATAAGTGTTTACAAATGAGTTTAATATTAACTAGAATTACCTTTGGCTTCCAGGAATGACTTGCTTTCTCAGCTTGTCAAGGAGGCCAACTGTATACTGGCTAAAGTAGTTTCTAAGATTCCTTAGATCTCATTATTGGAATTGTCTTACAACATTTAAGCTTCTTTAACTGTTGGCTAATAGTCTGAGTCAATGTTCATTATTTTTTTGTCATTTTCAATCTTAAGAGTCTATTTAAACAGGTTAGTTTGGAGTTGCCTCAATTTCATCTGAAATCTTTTCTTTTTTTCATTTTTTGTCTTCATAATGACCTCAATAAAGACATTGGAAACTTTTACGTTATCAGAGGCATGAGTTTCCCTTCACCTGTGTGCATTGGTCACACATATTCCCTTCATGTGTACCCCTCTGTGTGTTTGTGCCCTAGCCATATTATCATATGTCTATTCTTCCTACTGGTGATATATGTATTTGGGGCATATTGGGGTGGAAAAGATATCTCTAATTTTCATACCATTTCATGATTTTTATACTGATTTATAAAAAGCCTGTGCTCTGAACTAATTGTGTCTTCCAGATGACTAATGAAAGTAGGAATATTAGTATGGGCTCATGAGCTATGGTTTTGAATGGCTGTCAACCCACAAAGTACCTTCGAATCTAAGGGAGCTTTTCTAGGGATCTGTGTGTGAGAAGGAGTGAGCCAGGTGCACTAGGCTGGTCCTCAAATAACAGACATGCTTTGCACATCTATGCAGACTAGCTAGTGATTTAAGTCTTTCCAGTCTGGTAGCACCCACAGCACCTTGCACTACTTTGAACTCATGGTCACAATGAGGCACCAGAGAAGGATTTAAGTGGCACTGTTTTATATGATGGGTACAAAGCACAATAAAAATATAAAGTTTAATTGCCTGTCAGAGAAAGTTCAGTATAATGAAAAAAAAAAACCATTGGTTTGGTACTCAGGTTCAAATCCCAGCTCTTCCATTTACTAGCTAATGTACAGTTCCCTTCTCAGCCTCAGTTTTCTCACCTGAGGTATCTTCTAACTCTAAATTCCATTGTCTTCTGTAGTCACCTCCACCTGATCGTGTCTACCCATCCCTGTTCTGGCCCTTAAACCATTTCCTGGGCAGGTTATAGCATCTCATACTTCCTTAACTAACATTCATCTCATTTACCTCCCCAACTTCCTCCGCAAGATGTCAGCCAAGTCCCTGGGATTCTTACTGACATCACTTTTTGGAGCCTTGGAAACTACCTTTCCAGTGTTCCTAGACTAGTGTCTAAGACGGACTCCTTTTCTTTTTCATGTTCAAAATCCTAGCTCAGGGATGTACCTCTCACTAAGATGGAGCTTCTACTCTAGGGGTCCATCTAGTCTGCAATAGCTCTGAGTCCATCAGAAGATCTGGAATGACCAATAAGACACTCACCACCAACCACTATTACCAATGGCCATTGCTCACTTTTCTAGATTCCTAGTTGCTGACACCATCCATTCTGATTGATGACTCATTTGTCCCCAATGAAGTGGCCATATAAATCCTTGTCTTCCAGTTTTGTAGATAATTTCCACCTGAGAGACAGCATAGCAGAGGAGATGGAGAGCCAGCCTTGCAGGTAGCAACACATGGGTTCAAGTTCCACCTTTGATAATGCTGATTGTATGACCCTCAGCAAGTCCCCTAACTCCTCAGTATTCTAGGCAACTTTCTAAATCTAAAAACTGAAGAGAAAGCACCAACCTGCAGTGGTATACCAATGAAATGGTCCCTATCCCTATCCTTAATTTCAACTCACAGTAAGAGGGAGAAATGGGGTCATTTGCAGTTCAAAAGATGGAGAGAGATCACTTCCAGGTGAAGTGATAGAAGAGTAAGGAAAGTTTCATGAAAGAGTTAACATTTGATGTGTAACCTGAAGAATAGGAAGAACCCCTCTCAAGGAAGCTTGGGGGTGGGGGTTGCCTTTGAGGCAGAGGGGGATGGCATTCCCTAAAGCAGTAGTCTCCAACCTTTTTTGACCATGAGCCCCTAGCAGCAAACCCCCCAAAATCAGTACTCATCTCCCATATATTTATGTTTACTAATTTATAAATTGTATATATATAATGTGTTATATATTATAAAACTATAAAATAGATGTTAAAAAGATGAAACAATTACAAAATTAGCAGTATTTAATTTTTTATTTTTCGTTAATGGTGTAACACTTGATGCTCTCACAAAAATTTCATTTTTAGTCAGAGAAATATGAATATACTTCATTATTTTTTAAAATATTGGCTAAACAATTGAAGGTCTTGTTCTGCATTCAGCTTGTTTCAATATTTGATTTGAAGGATTGTCAGAGCTAAAAAAAAAGATCTTACAAAGACACATACATGCAAATAGAAGTGTATTGTTGTTTATTCTTACTGAGACATGATATAACTTTTTTTCTATTTCTTCTACCAAGTATGCAATAATTTTTGTTGAAATTTGGTCACTAGGTTTCTATTTTCCCAGATGGGAGATGGGCATGGTCTCTGGAAGTCAGATCCTAGATCTAGAGGGTGGCCATTCCAGGTGGGGAGAAGGGGGCAGCTGCAGTGCAGGTGTCAGGATGCCTAGCTAGGTTCTGTTTTCCTGGTGATAAAATGGCCTTCCTTATTTACTTCCAAATTGTTCAGTAGGTTGGGTGGGATCTTGAGAGGAGGAATACAGATTTGAGAGAATTCTATGCTTGGCTACTTGAGTCCCAAGCCCACTGGGAACAGGAGTTGCATCTGTGTCTCTTTTTTTTTTTTTGCTAGTTATTACTGCTGCTGGCTTCTACACCCATTCCCACTTCCACTGCTACTTTGTCCTCTCAGGCTATGCTGGCTGCAGCTCTTTTCTGACTTGACTTCCCTTGTCCTAGAAGCAGAGGAATCATCCTATACTATCCATACTTACCTAGCTCCCAGGCCAGCCTGGCCACCTAAGCTCCTGTGTTGTCACAGGCATGCTCTGGGTTAGGAAACACACATCCCACCCATCCTCCCTAGAGGGTGAGGCTGTGGACAGTCTCCACTCCCTGGGAAGCCAAATTTGCAGCCTAAAGCCCTGGGGATATGGGAACTATGTTTCCTCCCTCTCCCTCAGGGGTGGAGCAATGTGCTAGAGAAGCAAATCCAATCCTGCCCACAGTGCCTAGGGCAAGATTGGGGAACCTGCAGCCTGGAGGCCACATGTGGCCTTCTAGGTCCCTGGGTGTGGCCTTTTCACAGAGTCTAAGTTTTACAGAACAAATCTTTTCATTAAGGGGATCTGTTCTATGAAGTTTGGAGAGCATCTGCTCTCCTCAGTTCTGACAACTTCTTCACATGCCCACAAAAGATCACTTTGCATACTGCCTGAGGTGCCCACATCCCATTTTAGAGATTACACTAGCCCCACTCTGGGTCCCCTTACTCTCCTTGCTGCCCTTCTCCAGATCCAGCCACACCACAATCCTTCATAAGACAAGGATGGCCCCCAGAGAGAAGACTTTGACCACATGGTCTGGAAGCAGAGTCAAACCCAGATCTGATATTCCATCCAGGACCCCTTCAATAACACAATCATTTTTGCCTTCTCAAGGGCCCCTTGAAAGATATCTAGTCTGCCTCCTCTCCTCTCATTTTACAGCTGAAAAAACAAGACTCAGAGAGGTTAGTTGATTTCCCCAGTGCCTAGCAAGTGACAGAGCTGGAATTCAAGCTCCAATCTTCTGATGGTCATGCCCACCTCTTTCTCCTCAATTTTGTCTATATCCTTAGTAGGACAGGAATGCTTATGCCCTAGAGAAGAATGGGTACTGCAGAGAAGGAGGGGAAAGGAGAAATTGTCTTCCTGGGATCACTGAGGAGGGACCTGGGATTAAACTGATTGAATTTCAGAGCTGTACAGGAACATCTAGACTAAGGGAGCAATTCTGTGGCAGACTTATCTACTCGGGCTTCTATCAATGACATCCTTTGGGGGCAGGGGAATCTGTACTCTGGGTTTGGTTGGTATAAACCATTGGGTCAGAACCTGGGAGACTTTTTAGAGATAAAGAGCACCCATTTCTCCCTTTCATCTGCAGAAAAGAGAATCTGAGACTGGACCACAATCAGAGAGATTCAGAAGTCATTCCAGATATAACCGATTTGGATCAGCCAGCAATCTTCTCCTTTCTTCCTTACCTCAACCCTCTTTTCCCTCCAGATTCCCCCAGTATAGAGTCTTAAATCAGGCAGATAATTGCCCCCATTCCTCTCCCAGGATGACAGAATGTTAGAACTGGAAGGGATTGTAGAGATCGACTAGTGCAACCTTCTCCTTTTATAGATGGAGAAACTGTAGCCCAGAGGGGATGGGACTTGCCCAAGGTCACGTAACAACTGAGATTCAAATGAAAGCTTTCTGACACTCCCTCCCTCT